>NC_090299.1:16489848-16792878 GCF_039906515.1 Pseudorca crassidens
GATTACCTCGATCTGAAGATGTCACTATAAAGCTATGTCTGTTGATGTTCACGTTACTGAAGCCACTGACGTTCTGGTATATTAAGACCTGTTTATTGAAAATCTCTCCTGTGGTGGCATTAATCCTGAAGTACTCTGACTGAGATTTTATAAAATAAAACACTTGTCCGTTTGATCCCTCATCAGGGTCTGTTGCAGATACCTGAGTCACTCTGGAGCCGATTTCAGTAAGTTCAGGAAAATCTAAGTAATAGGATGGTCTGCTAAATCTTGGGGCATTGTCATTGACATCTGTCACAAATATTGTGACATCTGTACTTACAGTCCACCCAGAATCGTGGGCAGAAACTCGGATTCTGTAACGGTCTGTGTCTTCTCTATTTAAAGGTCTACTAATTACAATATCCCCAGTGCTGGGATTAATCGTAAACGGAAGACTTGTGTCCATTATAGAATATCTACTAACTGCATTTACACCAATGTCTTCATCAGAAGTTGTGACACGTGTAACTGTGTACCCTAATGGGGAATTTTCGGGAACATGGGCACTGAATATTTGCGAAAACCTAGGGGCATTATCATTTTCATCTAAAATGTTAATGATGACTTTTACTGAGGTGCTCTGAGAAGGGGAGCCTCTGTCTGAGGACTTTATGGTAAGCACGTACTGAGATATTTTTTCCCGGTCTAAAGGTCGAATGCTTCTAATTTCACCAGTAGCATGATTGATACCGAAACTATGTTCTCTGTTGCCATTAACAATTTCATAGTCTAACTGTCCATTGGGTCCACTATCCTTGTCCACTGCAGAAACAGTAAGTATTTTTCGAGGAGAAAGGTTTTCCAGTATTTCAGATACAAATGGATCTTCCTTAAAAACTGGGGAATTATCATTGACATCTAATACTGTTATGTCAAGTTTCTCATAAGAGGAGAAAGGAGGGAAACCTCCATCTCTGGCTTCTATCCATACAACATATTTTTGTATCTTTTCAAAATCCAGAGGTTGACTAATGGACACCTGCCCTGATAACTGATCAGTCTGAAATGTGTTGCCAAGATTCCCACTTGCAATATAATAGGACAGAGGTTCTCCTCTCAAGGAGGACCCTGTTATGGTAGTGACAAGAGTGCCTACTGGTTGGTCTTCAGGAAACACAAAAGTTTGTTCTTTAGCTCTGACTTTAGGGAAATCTGCTTTGTTCACAAATCGAACAGTCACTGTTGTAGAATCTGTCTTTGGAAATGAGCCACCGTCTTTTACGTGCACAGAAAATGTCACTTCTGAAGTACCATTTAGTGGTCTGGCTGCCATAATAGCTCCTCTCAGTGGGTCAATGTGAAATTTTTCAGAGTTTCTACCCGAAAGAGAATAATGTAGTTCAGCATTGGGTCCAAAATCAGCATCTGTGACAGTAACCGCAAAGACGAAGGAACCTATAAAAGAGGGAGTGTGCAGTTATCATCTCATGGAACCCCAATAAAACATTTGATAGTAAGTTAAAACACTATATTAAAACTATATATAAAACACTATATTGCTACCTGACATAACTTTATTTCCCCATGATTACTAGTGGAGAACAGTACCTCTTATATTGTCTCTGAAGTTCCCCAGTCAAATCTAACAATAGTCTTCAGGAACTGACCTGCAATTATCTACCTAAAACCCATGCAGTCTAGTGAATTTAATAATTTTCAGTATGCCTTTGCGAGAAGCACAGGGAAGGGCAACAACGGCTAATCCTTCCAAATTATAGTTCCTAGGAGAAAAATCTGTACATAACAGAACTTCCAACAAACATGATAATACAGGAGTTCTGCTAAGAACTATGTTTATGCCCAATGGGGGGGAAAAATAATTGCCCTATTATGTCTTAAAATATTATTGAATTACCTTTTATGTAATCATGTCAACAAAAATAATATGTTTAAAAAATTACTGTTGATTCCTTATACCCACTCTTTTATAGCAAAATTCTCTTATCTGTGAACTATTCTCATATGGAGATGAAGTGTATATATGTATGTGTGCATATATATATATATATATTAGAACAATTATAAATTACACACACACACACATATATGAACAATTATAAAGTACACACACACACACACACACACATATATAAACAATGATAAAGTAGTAAGAAATAAGAACTGAGGAAGAATGGACTCAATTTGGATTCCAAAAGTCAATGCTTGGGATGAGGGCCAATTGGACAGATTGTAGACGAGATAACGCTGAAAAGCTGCCATAAGGACGTGTTTTCGATGAACTTATTCAGAAACCTTTCCCAAACCTGCACTCCTACCCGTAACAGAAGAGTTTGTGACACAAGTGAAAAGTCTCTAATTTAAAAAAGGCCAGTGATTCTGATTAATTATATCATGTCTAATGAGGAAAAAAATGCTTAAGCCTTACTCACTTTGTACAGGAGATGTTATATTGCATCACCACACATCGGGTGTGATTAGAATCATGCCTGCCAGCATCATTTCAGCTGAAGGCCGTCATCAGGGATTTATGACTTCACTATTGACATTTCCTTTTGATAGAAATTTGGCACAATAATTTATGGATTTTATACTTGCAATTGGTATCAATTAGACCTTCTCAAGTGAATAGAAGATCAAAGATCACTAGAGGAGAAATCCTGCATCCGTTTTTTTTGTTTTTCTAATTAAAAATATCTTAAAGCAAGGAAAATTAATTATGGCCTTTATGTGTATATTTTCCTGTTTCAAAATTCATTTCAAAAATTACCAATGGCAGATGATTTGTGTAGTGCCTGAGAGTAGGCCATTCCTTGCAAAGAAACAAACAAAACCAAACTAAATTTAAAAGAGATGCAGAAAGCTAAATACATATTGTCAATACGAAAGTCGTTCATGAACGGCTTCATAGTCATACTAATGGAAGAAAAACTTCACTCATCAAAACTAGAGTAAAATATTTACAGTAATAATTAACTAGAAGGATTCCTTCATTAAACCTTTTGAAAACTTATCTATCTATGAAGATTGAATAAAATATTCAGTTTCTACTAAGAAATACAGTTGAAGGCCTATTACTTTCCAGATAATGTTTCAGGTGCTTGGATATGGCATGGAAAAAGAGATAATGTCCCTCCTATCAAGGAACACACAAATTACATCTCAGGACAGAACCCTCCTTGACTACAGATTGAAATCTATTCTAATCTTTAACAATATTCAAGTAAAATTAAGAAACAGCACTAGGAAAGGTGTGGCAATTATAAAACCTTAAATACAATTAGTCTGGGAAGAAAGAATTAATTTGCAAGATTCGATGTTCCTTCAATTTATTTAGGCAAGAGTTGACTTTTAGAGGATTTGCCAACTTTGGCTATATCAGAAATATACACGTAAAAATAACAGCAATGTAATTATAGAAAGTGTCCAATGTATAGTTTTTATTCATCTATGAGACCTCCGAGTTGGTTTGGTTACCTGGAAGAGTAGGGGATGGGATATGTGTGACATACGGGTGATGCTGAAACCTTGGTGGGTTGTCGTTGACGTCAGTCACCGTGACGAGCACACTGGTGGAACTGGAAAGAGGCTCCGGGGATCCAGCATCACATGCGACAACCACTAAAGTATAATTCTCTTTTGTTTCCCTGTCTAGCAACGCGCTGGTGATGATTTGTCCTGTGGATGGGTTGATGGTGAACTGAGAATTTCCACCAATGATCCTATAACTAAAGCAGAGAGCAGACGTGGGCATATTTCTTCCAGTTTTAATGCTGCAACATCTATTTACTATAATTTAATGACCGAGGCAGAAATGTCAAGAAAAACATTACAAGTAAGATCACACAACAACGAAAGGATATGGCGAGTTCAAATTTTATGTGAACATCACATTAACAATCTTTATTGTGAGATATCCCATGACCTCAAGCAGGTCCTCACAAGGTTTGTGGGTTTCTTAAATCATGCAAGTCCCCAGAATATACCCAGAAGACTATTGTGTTTTAAATAAACCAGCCTGAGAGCATAAATCAGGGCCTTGCTCTAATATTGTGGTCAGTGGCCAGGATCACAAATGAACATCTGTTAAATGAATCTAAAAATTATTTTTTCTGCTGTGCACCACCAGAAAGGTCAGTGGAAGATCTTTTTCTTTAAAGACCAAACAAAGTATTTGACACATACTGACTGTCCAGAACAACTCAAGAACTGATTATTTATACAGAGACATTCCTAGATACTAATTCTCTCATTTGCTATTCCTCATATGGCCATGCTGCTTTGCTTTCTTGTTGTAAGGAGAGGTATGACATCTTCATGGATATTTTGATGCTAACCAGATTGGTTAGCAGGGAGGAGTTTCCACTGAGAATAGCTTCTATCTTCTTTCTGAAGAAAAAAGCTGTCTGTATATATTCCTGAGAGGTCAGCTAGGAAAGAAGTAGCTAAGCTTGAAGGTTCAGAAGCTGGCTGGGGTCCATAATTTTTTAAGTTGGAGCGTAGCGAGATAATAGACATCTTTCAAAGCTTTCTCCTTTATGCCAACAAAGAAATGCCCTTGTTGGAACTAACTGGTGTTTCTATAGTTTGGTTTGTGTCCGTAAAAACGTAGCAACAGCAAGTGCCTAATAGAAACAGCAAGAAAAACCTTGCAGTGCAGCCAGTGCACATTTCTCCTATGAAGTTCATCATGTAAAACAAACATTTCAGCATCTTCATCCTTTTTAGAGACATAATGAACCGTTGGGAGCTATTTCTTTTTTTTTAAATAGAGGTTCTATAAAATGAGAGCTAAATAGAAAAAGAATAAAGAAGGAATTTGGTTGAGAAATGATATTAATATTGATAAAGTACTTGGTATCACTCAGATTTGAACACCCTTTGACACACCCACATGCCACGATCAGGAGTGAGAACAGCACTGACTATATTTCCTGGACCAGAAATGACTCTACAAAGTGTAATTACTATGCTTACACAGTAGAAGCTATCTATTCCCTTTATCAAAATAAAAATAACACAGGTTTGTAAATGATTTCTCGAAGTTAGAAATTCAGGACTCATGAAATAATCATATTGCCTTACCTTTTGGAGAAAGTCTGTAGACACCTGGATTATGAGAATTACGTGACTTTACTTTGGGAAACTTTGCTTCTATCGGTAGGTGTAGAAATGACCAAATAAGTTAATAGGGGTTGCAACAAGTGCTTCATAGTGCCACAAGCTTTCTTACAGCTTTATGGCAGCAAAGGTCAGGGTTCACTCAAATATTTGTTCCCTTAAGCATTTACAAATAAAAATAAGAAGGAGGCAAAATGTATGTAAATTTGATTTGGATGCTTTGTATGTGAGAAGACCATGGTATGTTAGAATGAACAACGTGTTGAAAGGCAAATGATGTGAGTTCTGGCCCAGGTTGAACTAACTAATCCATACAGGAGCTCTGTACTATAAATTCTTATTCTTTATTTTATGCTATTGCACATAAGATTGTCTGTTTAAAAGTAGGTAATATATTTATTAGTTTTAAAAATTAAAGAATAAAAGTGTATCAATAGTGTATTTTAAATATGAGATATTCTTTAATATCTCACAATATCTATAATACCAGTTTCAATCAAATTTATTCTTGTAAGTTACAAAAAGAAAGAGATAAAAGAAACATAGGGGACAATATAAATGGATGGACTGCTGAGATCACATGCCCAGGTTTTCCCTACTTGTATTATTTGAGTCTTGTTTCACTTCTCATCTTTTCATGCATCTCTCTCCTGCTTCTCTGGTCCACATTAATTTCTTTTAAGGTTATGAACTTAGATCAAGTCTTGTGCTACCTTCTTAACAGCTAAACACCTACGCTGTTCTTTACAACTTTGCAGCATCTTACTGTGTTCTTAGGGTGCGCCCAGCAGACTACAAGGCATTTTATATATGCTCTCATTGAAGCCTCAGAACAATCCTAACAGTTTGGTTTTGTACTACATTTTTTATCGATGAGGAATCTGAGTCTAAGGGAGGCTAATCTAGTTGCACAGAGAAACATGAAATCTATAAATGGTACATGGAGACTTTGAACTTCTGTCTTTATGACTTCAACATGCACTTTTTCCATTATCCTACAGTAGATGGAAGGTGGGACACAGCCTGGGGGGATGTGGGTGAGACAAGGCACACTGTAGCTCTTGCTAAGGCCAAAAGGGACTCTTGCTCAGGCTTGTCGATGTAGAATCAGTTTACAACGATTTAGTTCAATGCAAATCAACAAGGTGTTAATTTTTTTTCTGACTCAAGAAATTACTGTTTCAAATTACTGGCATAAACTGATCATTGTTATCTAAAATCTAAATCAACTGTTGTTGCATTTGTAAAGCTGAAATATCCCCATTTGATTTTTTGAAACTTTTTTTACCTCTTCCTGAGATTTGCTATGGTCATAAGGCACTGCACTATGGGCTGCTAGAATACAGTGATTTAGTAATAGTTTAGAAACTGGACTTTGGAACACAGTTCCCTTGGACATGAATTTTGATCTCATTCAAGTACTTAAATTCATAAAGTTTCTTAGCCTTTCTAAGTCTTCTCTATCTATAAAGTATTATACATATATGTATTCCTTTCATTTGGTAGTTTTGAGCATCAAATGTAATTTCTTTTGAAAAGCACTTGGCAGAGTAATTAGTATGTGACAAGAATTCAAAGTTTAGGTTTACACACATAACAGTATATATACGTACATAATTATAATAATCTATTATATATAATCTCTTATAATCCATCTTTAGGTAAATGGATGAACTAATAGAGACATGGATAAGTAGGTAAAAAAAATTCTGTGCTCAAACTTATACCCTAGATGGAAGAAAGACACATGGAAAAGTAAATACAAAACCAGGCAGTATGTTTAAGTGCTATGAAATTGCTCAGAAGCATTGTTTAGGGAATTCAGAAGACAAAGAGATCACTTTTGATAGAAAAGCCTTTCTTGGAGAAATGTAAATTTAGGCTAAGTCTTAAAGAGGTTACCCACCTTACAATAGTATCGTAAAGGGAGAATGAAGGTATTTTAGGCTAGGAGTCAACAAAGTTTTCTGTAAAGAACCAGTTAGTAAATACTTTCAGCTCTTTAGGCCATCAGATCTCTGTTGCAACACTCAACTTGCTGTTTTAATGCAAAAGCAGCTGCAGACGATACGTACATGAATGGGCATAGCTATTTTTCAGTAACACTTTATTTACAAAACTAGGCACTGGGTCGAATTTGGCTTGCAGGCTGCTGTTTGCAGAACCCTGGTCTAGGATATAGAAGGATTTGAACAGAGCCATAATGCTTGGAAAAGCACAGGTCTTTTTCCCAGGAGCAGAAAGTGATCCAGTGAGGCTGAAAGTTTGGCTATACATTTGTACAGAATAAGCTTGGAAAGATGCTGGGACTGTTTACGGAGTGGCTGGAATATGCAGACTGGGCGTTATGCCCTAGGCAAACTGGAAGTTGAAAGATGTTGAGGAGGGGGGAGTATCGTTAAAGCTACGCCACTGAGCTAGCTGTTTCATGTTACTGCCATTTTCCTTTCATTCACTGACTCAGGCTTTGCTTTATCCAAATCACTTTCTACAACACTGAGAGAGGAATCATCATAAAACATAAACTAATCATGTTATTGCCCATCTTAAAACATTTCAGCTGTTTCTCCTACTAGACACAGAAAGAAATGTGAATTTTCTCCTATGATACCATAGGAGAAGGCCCGTTCCTAACCCACACCAACCATACTGAAGAGCTTTGTTTTTCTGATGCTGTGTTTTTGCATAGATTTGGCTTTGCACCTGTTATTGTCTTTCCCTAGAATGCCTTTCATCCCTTGTTTGTCCATAAGCAACTCCTCTGTCTTTCCAAAACTCATCAATTACTTGAAGCTTATATTTATTTCCTCAGGTATCACTGAGTATGCTGTTCTTTCCACACATTCTGTTTAAACTATACTTGTTACAAGGTACTATAATTGTAATATTTCAAAATTACCTTCTATATTAAAGTGTTCTTATTAGAACTGCAGTGCTTAACTCCTCAGAACTTAACAAAGTATCTGGGACATCGTAAGGGCTCCAAGATTATACAGGATCATGTAATATATAGATTGGAAGGATTAGAAACCAGAGTAAGGAAAGTAAGTTAATTTTTATTATAATAGTCCAGGCATGATGTAATTATGGACTGAACTAGGGTCTTGGCAGGAGGGATGCACAGAAAAGAATGAGTGCCAGAGGCACTAAGAAAGAAGAAACATGAAAACTTGTCCACTGAGTGAGCGTAGGGGGAGAGAATGACTGTTAGCCATCAATGGGAGGATGAAGAAAGCAAGGCAACATCATTAAAAGAGCGCAGTACACCAAGATGAGAAACAGAAAAGGTTATTAGTTTCTGATATGTTGTTCTTATGACTTCTACCTCTATGTAGAAGTGCCTCCTAGAGAGTTTTAAAGACGGGTGGGAATCTCCAGGGTGGAGTCAGTGTTGATACAATAGGTTTAGAGGTTTTCTGTCTAGTTTTCTGGGTAACTTTTCTCATGGCTGCAGCCATGGAAATGGATGATTCTCTACTCTCTCTCTCTTTTACTCTTTCTCTCTCTCTCTCTCTCTCTCTCACACACACACACACACACACACACACACACGCACACATACACACACGTGCGGGAAAATAAAGAAGGGAAAGAAAAGGACTGAGAAAAAATGCTGTGGCGAAGGTCCAAATTTCTTTGGAGAGCTAGAAAGAGGGGATACAGAAGGCAAATTAGAAGGTGTGGTCAGAGACGCAGGATGAGAAATAAGAAATAACATTTACACAGACACTGAGGAGAAAAAAATAATGTCAATAAGAAAGGCTGACCTGTGGTGCAAATATTGCAAAAGGCAAAGGAAAATAAAGACTCAGAAATCACTGGACTTGATAAATTTCAGTAGAATCTTCGAATAGTCTTTTTTGGTAAAGCAATGGAGGAGAAAGACTGAGAGATTTTCAAGAATAAATGGCCAGAGAAAACTATGAGGCAGTAACCCACCCTCTCAAAAATGTGGTGTGAAAACTGTGAGGAAAAGCAGCAGTTGTAAAGAATACTAGGATCATTCATTTAATGCATTTATTTAGGTGCCAGTCACTACTATGTTGTAGAAGAATATATTAGGAATAAAATAGATATTAGAGTGATGAAAAGAAAAAAAAACTAGTATAAATTTAGTGACTTTCATGTCCCAATAATGTGTTAGAGACATTTGCACATATTAACTGATTCCATATATGATACTTGGCACCTAGTAATTGGTCAATATATATTTAATTCTCACAAATTTCGAAAGTAGCAATTCTTAACTCCACTTTTACTGATGGATACACTGAGCCTTAGAGACACTAAAATGACTTTCCTAAGTCATGTAAGTAAATAAAGGAACCAGAACTCAATACCAGATATTCTGAGCATTTCTATAGGGATAAAGGTATGATCAAGGAAAGAAGGATTACCTGAAGATCCAGAGCAAAATGTAGTAACTGTTGAATTAATGATTTGAGGGAAATCGAATGGGATGGGATTAGGAGCACAGAGAAAGGGATTTGCCTTTGAATGTCAACCCTGTTGATACAGTTTTGTGACTTTCTCCAATGTTATGACAGAAAAGAATTAAAAGTGAGGTTTTGAATGGAGATTTGGTCAGTTGGGGAAAAAAAAGGAATATATTTCTATAACAACTAAATTCTGGAATAGGTGTCTGGGAAACAAAGATATAAACTAGATAAAGATATAAACTAGATAAGCTAGTAATTAATGCAGGCTGGTTTACTAGAAGGGAAAATATTAAAAGTTACGTAAAGTGTTTAACTCAAAATAAGTATTCCATCCATTAAAATGCATAACTTGATCAAACTGGTAGAAAGAAGAATAGAAATAAATATTTTGGGGGTAGCTGCTGTGCAAAAGATCATGTTAGACCATATGGGAAAATTAACATCACACATAAAAGGTTGTGCTTTTAGAGAGTCCATCAGTAGTTGGGTAAATGACTTAAATATGTAATACTTAAATAGTCAATATAAACATTAATACATAAAAGCTCTGTTAACCAGAGGAAAAAGTGGATTTTCTCCAGGATTCCATGAATAGCAAGGAGTGATTAACATCCAAAATATATATTCCATTAAAAACATATCAAGCCAGAGTAAATAAGATTTACTTTAGGTTGGCATAACAACTTACTATTCTGTGAAAATATTTTTCATTTAAGTTGTAATATTTGTCAATTTAAAGTGAACATAATAGTTTTTTGCAAGATAAAAATGGCATGAATTTTTATCATATCTGACTATAGGATGGCACAGTCGTTTGAAGACTTTTCACCGATGGGTTTTAGCCCAGGGACTCTTGGCTGGCCATGGCTGCTTTGACAAAGAGAGTATTATGGAAGTGATTCTACGCCGTTTCAAGGCCTGGCCTTTAAGAGCATTAGCAGCTTTCACCTGAGGTCCCTGTAACCCAGAGGTTCTTCTACCATATAAAGAAGTCCAACTACCCTGCTGAAGAACCACACTGAGAAGCTCTGAGATCGCATGATCAGAGAAGGGGTCCAGCTGAGCCTAAAGTTCCAGCCATCCCTGCCAAGCCACCAGGCATGCGAGTGACGCTATCTTGGACCCTCTAGGACACAGTCACCAGGTAAATACCATAAGTGACACTAGTCAACCACAAGAAGCAGAAGAATCTCCCACTGACCTGTGCTCTAATTCCTCAACTACAAAATAATGAGATACAATAAAAATATAAATAAAATGAATAAGATAAAATTTTAGAATGATACATAAAATCATTATTGTTTTAATCCTAATTTTAGGCATAGTTGGTTATTCAGCAATAGATAACCACAACTGGGCTATGAGTTAATGCTACAGAATTTCAGCAAAATGAAGCATTGTGTGCATTTAGTCCAAAGACTAATGTTTAATGAGAAAAATAATTAAAATTTACAAAGTAATATGTACCTGATAACTGCATTTGTTGAAGCATCAGCATCTGAGGCATTTACCAATAAAACATCTGTCCCCGTTGGGTCATCTTCAGGAATTGTTGTGAAATACATTTTACTGGCAAAAGTGGGGACATTGTCATTGACATCATCCACTATGACATTGATAGTTCCAGTTCCAGTCAGAGCAGGGGATCCTAGAAGGAAAAGAAAATCAAGTCTTAATGTTCATAAATAATAAAAATAATAGCAAACTTAACAATTAGCTGTAGACAGAACTATGGAAGAGAATTTAGAAGACATCCCAAAGTAAAATTTGTGAACACATAGGCAAGTGATCGAGTGATTTTTAGTGTTGTTACAAGAAAAAAATATTTTTATTTAGGGACTAGTATTCCAGCTCTTTCCTAGTGATACTGCACAAAAGGAATACGTCAACCTCTTATTCTATTTTAAAGGTGCTGATTCAGCAATGCAGAACGCAACAATATCATTTAAATGCCACAAAAGAGGCACTTACAGTAAAATAGCTCAAGCCAGATTTGGAGAATACCCCTGGGCCTGGAATAGCTGGCCAGCTGACAAGGCAGAGTTAAAAACTGTATTCCTAGATGTGACTCTCAATGCTATTGTCAACAAAATTCAACTGGGCTTCTGAGGCCTTTAAACCCCCTTTTCTGTACTAACCAATATTTGTTTGCAGAAATCTTAAAGAAGAAAGCTTCAAGTTAACATCAAAACTCTAATCTTCCACTTGCTGGAAATAACACTATGTCAATGAGCTGACTTGAAATCATTTTTATTGCATGTATTTAATATTTAAGCTAAATGTGAAACAATTCATTTTTATTTCCTGTTCCAGTTCCGTTATCAGCATATAGTGAAAACCTAGCGTTTAACAAAATCTTGGGGTACACGGTCTGTACTACACAAGGTTAGCAGACTCTTTGTGGTGAGGATCAGATGACATATTTGGTTAGACTCTGTGGGTTGTCCCACAGGTAAATGGCAAATCATCTGCCCTTAGTTGTGTTTTCAAACTTTAATTTCTCTAAATAGAAATAATGAAAGTCTGTTTAACTGTATTTATGTACAATAAAATAAAGCCCTGGATACTCTTACTTTCTGTTTAAGATACTATTCTTTCTCCCATAAAATTATCTCCTGTTAAACAAAGTTTAAATTCTACTTATTTCCAGTACTCAACATTTTGTAAATAAAGCCATTCATTCACTCGCTCATTTGTTTCTCTGTAAAATGTTTATGGAGTAACTCTTTAGTATCAGGATGGTGTTGAGATTCACAGCCTTCCAATATTATTTTTTCATAATAATATTCTAGTGATTTGCTAGTATTTCCTTACTACTATTCAAACTTTTTCCTATTAGATTGTTATTACTGATGGCATAGTACCAATCAGCTTTTATGCTCAAATGTATAGGAACCAAAATCAACAGACTAGAAAATTAAGGAATGCAGTGGTTTTAGTGATCTGGTATTTTTGTGCTCTATGTAAGGAAGCTCAAATTCTACGTTAGATAAAAAATGTGTAAGACCACTTGAACTGGGCAGTGTAATGAGGCATGATACCTCCCGGAAACCTATGCAATTAAATTTAGGCTGCAAGCTGACCTTTGTTGCCATATATATCCTTCTCCGTGACATAATTTATATTAAGCGTTCCATTTACATTAACATATTTTTAAATTCATGACTGCAGAAATCCTACTTTTTAGGTGTTTGATTTTACATTAAAGGAAAGAAAACTAGTTCTCACTTTTTGCTTTTTTTGTACAATCGACTACAGATGTTTAAATACTGTAATTGCCTTTTTACTAGTAATTGCCTTTTTACTAGTCACTTAAACAATGGTAGGCTGATGTCACAAACATTTCACACCCAGAATAGATCTGGAAGTATTATAAACACTGAAGGAGGAAGCACATTAAAATAATACGTTTTAAATCTCACTCAACATATTAATAATGATAATTGCAAATATTTACTGAGTCTTTAGGTATTCAAGTACTGGTTGAAGAAGTTTACTTGCATTGTCTAATCTTCATAAGTTAGTACAACTCTTATCTCCATTTTATATATAAGTAAACTGAGAGAAAGGCTGAACAACATTTTTAGGGCCACAGACTTAGTGGGGAATGGAGCTGGGATTTGACTTGAATGTGGAGCTGTTGACTACTGGCAAAAAGCCGTAAGGTGTTAGCAGCTGGACAGGTACTGCTCAGTGAGATGCTCTGGGACCCTGGGCAAGCCGATCCCCGAGAACAGCATGAGGCACAAGCTAGAGAAAGAGGTCCATCTGTGAGGGACTCTAGCTATTGTCGAGGTTGTTTGTGGAGCATTTGGAGACAACAGTCTGGTCATGAATTTTGAATTTTTCATAGCACATGTTAAAACCACAATCAATTTTTCTGGGGTATTCTTTTTGGCCAATGTTTGGCCTAAAGCTCTTGAATGTGTTTAATTACATACAGTTGGATGAAATGGAAGTTAATGATGTGAATGATGTTAGTATTTCTCCCACTGGTTGCATTAAAAAAAATAACTAGAGGATATCTGCGCTTTTGTGTGGACAGAAGGGGATATCATGGGAAGGAGGCAGTACATCTGATGAATTGAGAGAAGGGATAACTAAATCAATGTCCCAGAGGACATGAAGGGCTCTTTTATCTCTTTTATTGACATTGTACTCCACTCACTAAATCTGTCTCCTTATATGCAAAATGGGAATAATGAAAATAGGACCTACCTCAAAAGAGGTGTTGAGGGGAATGTAACATGCTTAGGATAGTGGCTGGTACATAGTTAAAATGTATTCTATAGTACTCTTTGTTGTTATACTTGTTTTAGAAACAGAAAAATGGAACATTGACCTTTTAAAGGTCCGTTTTTAATCCTACAGATTTCTGTGTCATAGTTCTCAGGATTTTTGTTCCTCCACAAAACTTTCAAGTCAATCCTATGATAATATTATTCAGGAAAAGATTTGGAATCATTCTTTTCTTTTAATGATTTTTTTGTAGTTATAAGTATATGAAATACTTAGCTTTCAAAACTTTCACAGCTTTGTGGAAGACGTTGAATTGAAAGTTTAAAAATGCAAAATCTAAAAATTTACAGTGAGAGTTTGAAGAAGACCTGAATATGTCTGATATGCTCTCTAATCAACAGTGTTTAAACTTGTTAAGAAATAACACAGTACTGCCAAACAAAGGTTTCATCTTTGGTATTCTAAAGTGTCTGATGACACACATATGGAAAACCTCATAAAATGATGACTAAATCATTTGGTCAGGAACATGTGATTTCTTTCCTTGTCTATAAACTACATAAATATTGTTGCTAATGTGTTTTCTGAATTAGTAAGCAAAAAGAACAAAACATTGTTTACCCAGGAAAATATTCAGCAAGTTCAATCTCCATACCAGAGAATAATTTTTTCACAAGATCTTAAAAGCACACCAGCGACAACAGATGGGCCTGACTTGAGAAATGGCCCCATAGGTAATCCCATATCCACATGGGACATCTTCTTAAGCCAAGAACCATGCCCAGAGTCCCCTTTTCTCTTCTTTTTAGCAGCCACAGCCCACTTTCAAAGCACTTGGGGTTCTTCTCTTCCTATTTTCTTCAAGAATTGATAGAGTGAAACACAATCTCTACAGTGGCCTCGCTTTCTTGTTGCCCCAGGGGATGTGCACGAAGGTCTTACTTACTTTTTTAAAGTTTTACAAGGAAACTTCACAAAGACAACGTTCTACATTTCTAAGTCTTTTACTGAGATTTAACTTACTCCGAACTCTGCCTCCAATATTTTTCATTCATTCTTGGGGGTGGGGTTTTCCATCGCACACCTCACTCCAGCCTCAGACTTATGCACTATAGCAGGAGCTCCACAAGGCCCTTCCTCTCAGCTTTAGGCAGGGAGATGAAATCAAGGGACAAAAAGCAGCAATGCCCCTGGATTTCAAGTGAGTAAGCCTCATCTCTACACACTCTTCTCAGATGAAGGACACAAGTTCCCTAGTCCTTGGCCCACACAGACTTTAGTGCTTCCTCGTCTCCTAATGGAGTGATGAAGTCTTGTTTTTGTTGTTGTTCTTGTTGCTTTTCTGTGTTTGTTTGCTTGTTTTTGAACCCTTCCTCTTAACTATGTGAAAAACTGGTCCTGGTGCTTATGTTCCTGTTTCCCCACATCTTTTTGGTTATAGCCCATGTGAAGTGCTGCATGATGTTCACTATTACTTTATCTTTGGTCCAGAACTTTCTGCTGGTTCCAGAGTCTCGATATTAGTATGTCAAAAACTCAAGTCTTAATTATTCTGTGTAAACTTAGCCCACATATTTATATATAAATTGAAAAACATATGTGCAAATACATATACACATATATATTTATAGATACCTATTACTGAACATTTATTTGATAACAGATATATGTATGACTATCTTATATATGTATTACTCATTTAATATACAGATTCATGAAGTAAGTATTACTATTTAATTTTTTAAATAAAGAACTTTAGACCCAAAGAATTTGAGCAATTTATTTACATTCAGCCATAGTGGCAGAAGGAAATCAGTTTTGAACTCTTAAAAAAAATATCTTTTCTCAGTTCATTAGGCTCAGATAAAAGTATGCCACTCTTATTGCACATTTTTACTCTATATTATTATTCTTATCAATGTACTTCTGCCATATTCTCTATTAAGTTACAAACTAATTGAGAGCAGAAATAATTGTTTAATTCATCTTTATATAAAACCATAATGCATACCAATAGACCTTCTCCTCAATGTTTATTAACTTCTCCTTTGACTCAATATATGGAAATCTGATCTAGTGACTACATGGCTGAAAGTTCAAAAAGCTGAACAGTTCTAGAAATATACATCTGGGAATATAGGTTTTAGCCTATGGCCAGGGTCAGAGAACAAGACTGTCGACAAAGGTCAAAGTTTTGGAGATAGTCTACTACTTATAACAGAGGGTCCCAATTAATCTTGAATCCCATGAGAAGAATCAGAATACCAGGGGCCAATGTTTAGCTTGGATAGATCTGATAAGGATGAATTATATAGGTAGTGGCGTACTAGGGCAAGATTACTCGATTTCATCTGGAATTGATTTATGAGAACCAGATGCAAACAGAAAGAAGAGGGAGGATGTAATGACACAGGCTGCTGGTAGAAGACAGTGAGCCAGTGAAAGGGGTTGAAGAAACAAATGAAATAAAAGGACAAGATCTCAGAAATTTATAGTTGGAGATGTTAAGAGGGTACAGTGGACATCTGAAATACAATCAGAGGTCAGATGATAAAATGAACTTTAAATTTAATTTTGTGAAAATTATATGTATTGTATACATCATAATGTGTGTATATATATGTATATATATATATAAATAAAATAAATATAGGTAAATTGATAGGAACCTTCTGAAATTTTTAGAGCAAATAGAAAAACATACCTATGGTTCTGAAAAGCACTTTTTAAAATGTGCAAAAACACATCTCACACACAAACACATACACACACACACACACACACACACACACACACACACACAGACTGTTCACAGCTTAATCTTCTGATAGTCCATTATAATTGGGAAGTTCCAAGCCTCGTCTGAGTCATATTTTATACTCTTATTTGGGAAATAATTAAACTGGTATTGCCTTTTAACACTAGTGGCCTAAAAAGATCAAATATATCAAAATAGGGCTTCTCTGGTGGCGCAGTGGTTGAGAGTCAGCCTGCCAATGCAGGGGACACAGGTTCGTGCCCCGGTCCAGGAAGATCCCACATGCTGCGGAGCGGCTGGGCCCGTGAGCCATGGCCGCTGAGCTTGTGCGTCCGGAGCCTGTGCTCCACAACGGGAGAGGCCACAACAGTGAGAGGCCCGCGTACCGCAAAAAAAAAAAAAAGAAAAAAAAAGTTCAAGGAAACTTAAAATAAGATTTTAAAAAGAGGAGACCTTCAAGATGGAGGAGGAGTAAGACGCAGAGATCACCTTCCTCCCCACAGATACACCAGAAATACATCTACATGTGGAACAACTCCTACAGAACACCTACTGAATGCTGGCAGAAGACCTCAGACTTCCCAAAAGGCAAGAAACTCCCCACGTACCTGGGGAGGGCAAAAGAATAAAGAATAAACAGAGACAAAAGAATAGGGATGGGACCTGCACCAGTGGGCGGGAGCTGTGAAGGAGGAAAGGTTTCCACACCCTAGAAAGCCCCTTCACTGGCAGAGACGGGGGTGGCAGGGGGGAAGCTTCAGAGCCATGGAGGAGAGCGCAGCAACAGGGGTGCAGAGGGCAAAGTGGAGAGATTCCCGCACAGAGGATCAGTGCCCACCAGCACTCATCAGCCCGAGAGGCTTGTCTGCTTGACCGCCGGGGCAGGCAGGGGCTGGGAGCTGAGGCTCGGTCTTTGGAGGTCAATTCCCAGGGAGAGGACTGGGGTTGGCTGCATGAACACAGCTTCAAGGGAGCTAGTGCACCACAGCTAGATGGGAGGGAGTCTGGGAAAAAGTCTAGAACTGCCTAGGAGGCAAGAGACCATTGTTTCAGGGTGTGCGAGGAGAGCAGATTCAGAGCACCACCTAAACGAGCTCCAGAGATGGGCATGAGCTGCAGTTATCAGCGCAGACCCCAGAGATGGGCATGAGACGCTAAGTCTGCTGCTGCCGCCACAGAGAAGCCTGTGTGCGAGCACTAGTCACTATCCACACCTCCCCTCCTAGGAACCTACGGAGCCCACCACTGCCAGGGTCCTGTGATCCAGGGACAACTTCCCCAGGAGAAAAATTGGCGTGGCTCAGGCTGTAGCAATGTTACATCAGCCTCTGCAGCTGCAGGCTCGCCCCACATACCGTACCTCTCCCTCTCCCCGGCCTGAGTGAGCCAGAGCCCCTAATCAGCTGCTACATTAACTCTGTCCTGTCTGGGTGGGAAAGAGATGCCCTCTGGCGACCTACATACAGAGGCGGGGCCAAATCCAAAGCTGAGCCCTGGGAGCTGTGCGAACAAAGAACAGAAAAGGAAATCTCTCCCAGCAGCCTCAGGGGCAGCAGATTAAATCTCCACAATCATCTTGATGTACCCTGCATCTCTGGAATACCTGAATAGACAAAAAATCATCCCAAAATAGAGGCGGTGGATTTTGTGAGCAACTGTAGACTTGGGGTTTACTGTATGCTACTGACTGGTTTCTGGTTTTATGTTTATCTTCGTTTAGTATTTAGAGTTTATTATCATTGGTCGATTTGTTTATTGATTTGGTGGCTCTCTTCCTCCTTTCTTTTTTATATATATAGATTTTTTTTCCTTTTTCTCTTTTTGTGAGTGTGTATGTGTATGCTTCTGTGTGAGATTTTGTCTATATAGCTTTGTTTTTACCATCTGTCCTAGGGTTCTGTCTGTCCATTTTTGTTTCTTGTTCTTTTTTTTTTTTTCTTTCTGTATAGTTTGTAATGCTTGTTATCATTGGTAGATTTCTTTTTTGGCTTGGTTACTCCCTTCTTTCTTTTTCTTTATTACTTTTTAATATTTTTTATTTTTAATAATTATTTTTTATTTCAAAAACTTTATTTTATTTTATTTTACTTTATTTTTTCTTTCTTCTTTCTTTCTTTCTCCCTTTTCTTCTGAGCCATGTGTCTCACAGAGTCATGGTACTCAGGCCAGGTGTTAGGCCTGTGCCTCTGAGGTGGGAGAGGCAAGTTCAGGACATTGGTTCACCAGAGACTTCCAGGCTCCATGTAACATCAAACAGCGAAAGGTCTCCCAGAGATCACCATCTCAATGGTAAGACCCAGCTCCACTCAATGACCAGCAAGCTACAGTGCTGGACACCCTATGCCAAACAACTAGCAAGATAGGAACACAACCCCACCCATTAGCAGAGAGGCTGCCTAAAATCATAATAAGGTCACAGACACTCCAGAACACACCAACAGAGACGATCCTGCCCACCAAAAAGACAAGATCCAGCCTTATCCACCAGAACACAGGCACTAGTCCCCTGCACCAGGAAGCCTACACAACCCACTGAACCAACCTTAACCACTGGGGGCAGACACCAAAAACAACAGGAATTACAAACCTGCAGCCTGTGAAAAGGACACCCCAAACACAGTAAGCTAAGCAAAATGAGAAGACAGAGAAACACACAGCAGATGAAGGAGCAAGGTAAAAACCCACCAGACCAAACAACTGAAGTGGAAATAGGCAGTCTACTTGAAAAAGAATTCAGAGTAATGATAGTAAAGATGATCCAAATCTTGGGAAAAGAATGGAGAAGATACAAGAAATGTTTAACAAGGACCTAGAAGAACTAAAGAGCAAACCAACAATGATGACCAACACAATAATTCAAATTAAAAATTCTCTGGAAGGAATCAATAGCAGAATAACTGAGGCAGAAGAACAGATAAGTGACCTGGAAGATAAAATAGTGGAAATAACTACTGAAGAGTAGAATAAAAAAAAAAGAATGAAAAGAATTGAGGACAGTCTCAGAGACGTCTGGGCCAACATTAAATGCACCAACATTCGAATCATAGAGGTCCCAGAAGAAGAAGAGAAAAATAAAGGGACTGAGATAATATATGAAGAGATTAGAGTTGAAAATTTCCTTAATATGGGAAAGGACATAGTCAATCAAGTCCAGGAAACGTAGAATCCCATACAGGATAAATCCAAGGAGAAACACACCAAGACACATATTAATCAAACTATCAAAAATAAAATACAAAGAAAAATATTAAAAGCAGCAAGGGAAAAGCAACAAATAATATACAAGGTAATCCCCATAAGGTTAAGAGCTGATCTTTCAGCAGAAATTCTACAAGCCAGAAAGGAGTGGCAGGACATATTTAAAGTGATGAAAGGGAAAAACCTACAACCAAGATTACCCTACACAGCAAGGACCTCATTCAGATTCGATGGAGAAATTAAAACATTTACAGACAAGCAAAAGCTAAGAGAATTCACCACCACAAAACCAGCTTTATAAAAAATGCTAAAGGAACTTCTCTAGGCAGAAAACACAAGAGAAGGAAATGACCTACAATAACAAACCCAAAACAATTAAGAAAATGGTAATAGGAACATACATATTGATAATTACCGTCAATGTAAATGGATTAAATGTTCCAACCAAGAGACATAGACTGGCTGAATGGATACAAAAACAAGACCTGTATATATGCTGTCTACAAGAGAGCCACTTCAGACTTAAGGACACATACAGACTGAAAGTGAGGGGATGGAAAAAGATATTCCAGGCAAATGGAAATCAAAAGGAAGCTGGAGTAGCAATTCTCATATCAGACAAAATACACTTTAAAATAAAGACTATTACAAGAGACAAAGTAGGACACTACATAATGATCAAGGGATCAATCCAAGAAGAAGACACAAAAATTGTAAACATTTATGCACCCAACATAGGAACATCTCAATACATAAGGCAAATGTTAACAGCCATAAAAGGGGAAATTGACAGTAACACAGTCATAATGGGGGAATTTAACACCCCAATTTAACCAATGGACAGATCATCCAAAATGAAAATAAATAAGGAAACACAAGCTTTAAATGATACACTAAACAAGATGGACTTGATATTTATAGGACAACCATCCAAAAACAACAGAATACACTTTCTTCTCAAGTGCTCATGGAACATTCTCCAGGATAGATCATATCTTGGGTCACAAATCAAGCTTTAGTAAATTTAAGAAAATTGAAATCATATCAAGTATCTTTTCCGACCACAACGCTATGAGACTAGATATCAATTACAGGAAAAGATCTGTAAAAAATACAAACACATGGAGGCTAAACAATACACTACTTAATAACCAAGAGATCACTGAAGAAATCAAAGAGGAAATCAAAAAATATCTAGAAACAAATTACAATGAAAACACGACAACCCAAGACCTATGGGATGCAGCAAAAGCAGTTCTAAGAGGCAAGTTTATAGCAATACAATCCTACCTCAAGAAACAAGAAACATTTCAAATAAACAACCTAAACTTACACCTAAAGCAATTAGAGAAAGAAGAACAAAAACACCCAAAGTTAGCAGAAGGAATGAAATCATAAAGATCAGATCAGAAATAAATGAAAAAGAAATGAAGGAAACGAAAGCAAAGATCAATAAAACTAAAAGCTGGTTCTTTGAGAAGATAAACAAAATTGATAAACCATTAGCCAGACTCATCAAGAAAAAAAGAGAGAAGACTCAAATCAATAGAATTAGAAATGAAAAAGAAGTAACAACTGACACTACAGAAATACAAATGATCATGAGAGATTACTACAAGCAACTATATGCCAAAAAATTGGAAAACCTGGAAGAAATGGACAAATTCTTAGAAAAGCACAACCTTCTGAGACTGAACCAGGAAGAAATAGAAAATGTAAACAGATGAATCACAAGCACTGAAATTGAGACTGTGATTAAAAATCTTTCAACAAACAAAAGCTCAGGACCAGATGGCTTCACAGGCAAATTCTATCAAACATTTAGAGAAGAGCTAATACCTCTCCTTCTCAAACTCTTCCAAAATATAGCAGAGGGAGGAACACTCCCAAACTCATTCTATGAGGCCACAATCAACCTCATACCAAAACCAGACAAAGATGTCACAAAGAAAGAAAACTACAGGCCAATATCATTGATGAACATAGATGCAAAAATCCTCAACAAAATACTAGCAAACGGAATCCAACAGCACATTATATGGATCATACACCATGATCAAGTGGGATTTATCCCAGGAATGCAACAATTCTTCAATATATGCAAATCAATCAGTGTGAGAAACCATATTAACAAATTAAAGGATAAAAACCATATGATCGTCTCAATAGATGCAGAAAAAGGTTTTGAAAAAATTCAACACCCATTTATGATAAAAACTCTCCAGAAAGTAGACATAGAGGGAACTTACCTCAACATAATAAAGGTCATATATGACAAAACCAGGTCAACATCATTCTCAATGGTGAACAAAATGAAACCATTTCCACTAACATCAGGAACAAGACAAGGTTGTCCAGTCTCACCACTATTATTCAACATAGCTTTGGAAGTTTTACCCACAGCAATCAGAGAAAAAAGAAAAAAAAAAGGAATCCAAATCAGAGAAGAAGAAGTAAAGCTGTCACTGTTTGCAGATTACATGATACTATACATAGAGAATCCTAAATATGCTACCAGAAAACTACTAGAACTAATCAACGAATTTCGTAAAGTAGCAGGATACAAAATTAATGCACACAAATCTCTTGCTTTCCTATACATTAATGATGAACAATGTGAAAGAGAAATTAAGGAAACACTTCCATTTAGCATTGAAACAAAAAGAATAAATTATCTAGGAATAAACCTACCTAAGGAGACAAAAGAGCTGTATGCAGAAAACTATAAGACACTGATGAAAGAAATTAAAGATGATACAAAGAGATGGATAGATATACCATGTTCTTGGATTGGAAGAATCAACATTGTGAAAATGACTGTACTACCCAAAGCAATCTACAGATTCAGTGCAATCCTTATCAAACTACCAAAGGCATTTTTCACAAAACTAGAACAAAAAGTTTCATAACTTGTATGGAAACAAAAAAGACCCCGAACAGCCAAAGCAATCTTGAGAAAGAAAAACGGAGCAGGAGGAATCAGGCTCCCTTACTTCAGACTATACTACAAAGCTACAGTAATCAAGGCAGTAAGGTACTGTCAAAACAGTACAAAAACAGAAATATAGATCAATGGAACAGGATAGAAAGCCCAGAGTAAGCCCACGCACATATGGTCAGCTTATTTTTGATAAAGGAGGCAAGAATATACCATGGAGAAAAGACAGCCTATTCAATAAGTGGTGCTGGGAAAACTGGACAGCTGCATGTAAAAGAATGAAATTAGAACACTCCCTAACACCATATACAAAAATAAACTCAAAATGGATTAAAGACCTAAATGTAAGGCCAGACACTGTAAAACTCTTAGAGGGAAAACATAGGCAGAACACTCTTTGACATAAATCACAGCAAGATCCTTTTTGACTCACCTCCTGGAGAAATGGAAATAAAAACAAAAACAAACAAATGGGCACTAATGAAACTTAAAACCTTTTTCACAGCAAAGGAAACCATAAACAAGACAAAAAAACAACCCTCAGAATGGGAGAAAGTTTTGCAAATGAAGCAAGTGACAAAGGATTATTCTTCAAAATTCACAAGCAGCTCATGCAGCTCAATATCAAAAAAACAAACAACGCAATCCAAAAATGCACAGAAGACCTAAATAGACATTTCTCCATAAAAGATATACAGATAGCCAACAAACACATGAAAGGATGCTCAACATCACTAATCATTAGAGAAATGCAAATCAAAACCACAATGTGGTGTCACCTCACACTGGTCAGAATGGCCATCATCAAAAAATCTAGAAACAATAAATGCTGGAGAGGATGTGGAGAAAAGGGAAACTTCTTGCACTGTTGGTGGGTATGTAAATTGTTATAGCCACTATGGAGAACAGTATGGAGGTTCCTTAAAAAACTAAAAATCGAACTACCATACGACCCAGCAATCCAACTACTGGGCATATACCCGGAGGAAACCATAATTCAAAAAGAGTCATGTACCACAATGTTCATTGCAGCTCTATTTACAATATCCAGGACATGGAAGCAACCTAAGTGTCCATCAACAGATGAATGGATAAAGAAGATGTGGCACATATATACAATGGAATATTACTCAGCCATAAAAAGAAATGAAATTGATTTATTTGTAGTGAGGTGGATGGACCTAGAGTCTGTCATACAGAGTGAAGTAAGTCAGAAAGAGAAAGACAAATACCGTATGGTAACACATATATATGGCATCAAAAAAAAAGAAAGAAAGAAAGATGGTTCTGAAGAACTTAGGAGCAGGACAGGAATAAAGCCACAGATGTAGAGAATGGAGTTGAGGATACGGGGTGGGGAGGGTAAGTTGGGACGAAGTGAGAGAGTGGCATGGACTTATATATACTACCAAATGTAAAATAGATAGCTAGTCGGAAGCTGCCGCATATCACAGGGATATTAGCTCGGTGCTTTGTGACCACCTAGAGGGGTGGGATAGGGAGGGTGGCAAGGAGACGCAAGAGGGAGGAGATATGGGGTATATCTATATGTATAGCTGATTCACTTTGTTATAAAGCAGAAACTAACACACCATTGTAAAGCAATTTTACTCCAATAAAGATGTTAAAAAAAAAGATTTTAAAAAGAAAATGTTTCAGGCAAATTCTCTATCAGAAAATACATCTTTAATAAGTGTAATGAATGAGCCTAACCATCTAATTAAAGTTCAAACTGCAGACATTTTACATTTTTTGTTAGACCCTATAAATTAAACATACTTTCTTGAAACTTGAACGACTATTCAGCCGAAATAGTATTTTTGCTTAACTGAAATCTGTTGCTTTGCAACAAAGCCGATTTGTTCTTGACATCAAACATTTGGTGAAAGGGTCCCGACTGGGTGCTTGTTTGTTGTAATAAAGTATTAGCTTCTTTTTTTACCCATGCAGTAAATGCATATTTCTCACAGTAAGTAAGCCGTTCCCTGAAAATGTATTGAAAGCCATTCAATATTAACATTAAATTATGTGGTTAGATTTAAATCCAGAAAATACTTGAAGCAAGTAAGTATATAACATTTTAAATATGACCATCAGCTTTTATCTTAAAAATTTCATTTTATAATATATTACTGCTAATTAGTTTTATAAATACGTTTATATAAATTAGGTATATACACATTAGGTAACATTTTATTTTTAATCATTTCTCAGTAATCTTTATCAAAAACACTGTATTTCCTTAATATAAATTCCTATACTAAATAGAGGCGACAAGTAAAACTAAAGAAAGAACTTAGTGATGTTATGAAAATGAGACTGAAAAGTGGCCCACAATATAAATGTACTTAATGCCACCGAACTGTACATTGAAAAATGGTAAAAAAGGTAAATTTTATGTTATATGAATATATAAATTTGGGCCTATACCCTGAGAAAACCATAATCCTAAAAGAGCCATGTACCACAATGTCCATTGCAGCACTATTTACAATAGCCAGGACATGGAACCAACCTAAATGTCCATCGACAGCTGAATGGAGAAGAAGATGTGGCACATATATACAATGGAATATTACTCAGCCATAAAAAGAAACAAAATTGAGTTATTTGGAGTGAGGTGGATGGACCTAGAGTCTGTCATACAGAGTGAAGTAAGTCAGAACGAGAAAAACAAATATCGTATGCTAACACATATATATGGAATCAAAAAAAAAATGCTACTGATGAACCTAATGGCAGGGCAGGAATAAAGCCTCAGATGTAGAGAATGGACTTGAGGATATGGGGTGGGAGGGGAAAGCTGGGGCGAAGTGATAGTAGCATTGACATATATACACTACCGAATGTAAAATAGATAGCTAGTGGGAAACAGCAGCATAGCACAGGGGGATCAGCTCGGTGCTTTGTGACCACCTAGAGGGGTGGGATAGGGAGTGTGGGAGGGAGGCTCTAGAGGGAGAGGCTATGGGGATATATGTATGCATATGGCTGATTCACTTTGTTGTACAACAGAAACTAACACAGTATTGTGAAGCAATTATACTCCAATAAAGATCTATTTATAAAAAGAGTTTATAAAGTAATAAAATGTAATGGAAACTAAATATTATATCCCCCACACAAAGCATGTCATGAGGAGTTACTTTTTGGAGAATATTTTAAAAGACAACCTCTCAACACACGTTGAAACTCTGAAATACGAGAGGCTACCACCAAATTTGAAATACAACCTGCTTCCTGCCTACTTGCCTACTGAAAATATCAAATTAATATATTATGGAATAATTATCAAAATAGGCCACAAAATAAGATCAAGTTTTAACAAGATAAAATTTAGAAGATTTTTGAAAAGAAAAAATTTCCTCATAATAAACTGACATTATTTTGTATTATATTTAATATTTATCCTTTAGGTAATATAAACATTCTCTTTAATATTTCAAATTGTTTGTTTCCATTTCAAACTTGGGTTTCCTTTGTCTACTCAGATTTATTGCTTAAATTGAGTAAATGAAAAGTAGACTGAAATTATCAAATTTTAATTCTATGCAACATGATGGCAATTCTAGATCTTATTTAGTGGAGTTTTGGAAGTTAGATCATCTTTCTTTTTGTATTTTTATCTTATGAATATACAAATGAAATTCTATGTAGGAAGAACTGTTCCTACTAAAGAGTAGCTGATTTAAAGTAAGTTATTTAAATAAATGATTTATAATACTTAGTTGCTAACAGATTTTATACAAAAATTTACTAGAAATAAGAGGAAGTAAAACAATAACCAGTTATCAACCTTGGAAACAAAATTCTCATCTAAGACAAATACTCCAATGGAAATAACCAAAACTTCCTTCAACTTAAATATATAATTAAGTGAAATGCAAGTGATTTCTGGTAATTGAAGATTACCCTAGCACAATCTGATTTATGAAATCATTGGTGCCTTATGGAAAGTTCTCAAGCAATTTTCATTATTAAAAATGTTCTTCATAACAGACAAGGCAAGCTCTTCTTCAACATCTTCCCACAAATAACACTGACAAATGCAATTTTCCTGGAACAGTTAAAAAACAACTCTCTTCAGATCTAAAATATGATATGCCACATTTATGACCTCTCTTTTGATTATAGAGACATTTGCAATGCTGTGACCCTCTCAGCTGAACAATGTGACAGATAGTATTAATTTAAATGTCATCATATCCTCACCAAGAAAATAAAGCATAGTGATTAGCCCTTTTAGATTTTAGGATTAACTTTTGCAAAAGCATCATGTATCCCCTCCATCAAAAAGTAATTTCCAATCCCTGCATAAGAATGAAGTTTATTCCCTCTTTCAGTCAGATGATAAATGCCTTTAATTAGGAATGTTAATAACTGAACTTTTCCCCTCAGACCTATTAATTATGCTAACACATAGACAGTGCATTACCAGACTTTTTGGCCAAATCTATAGCCAGAATATCTCTATATTCCTTTAGTATATTAGACTGAGAACAGATAAATAAAGGTAATGTATTTAATTGGTACACAGATTAATCTCCCACCCCCAAATTAAATGCAAATACACATACAGCCCAATTGACTTATTGTATGTGCATGTATGTGTATATTGTACATATTGTATATTCTTAGTATAATATTTAACATTTGATTTGCACTCTATAAAACCCTTGGATATGCATTTCCTGATCTGATGAGAACAGCAATCCTTTGATTTTGAATTCATGAATATTCTTATTTTACTTGCTGTCTTAATGGCAGAGAGCCAAAATTTCTTTCTTTCCTTTTTTTTTCCTTTGGTGCAAAAACCAGTGCTCTTTTTAATATAAAAATAATATTTAACCCAAAGAGAATAAACTCTTTAAACATGTTTTACATAAAACATAATATGGTAGATGAGCTAATCTGTGGGAAACTGAGTAATGGTTTAAAAATGGTCTCCTTGATCAGGTTTAGTGGCTTCAAATCCTATTTCCACTGATTAACAGCTGCAGACCTAAATCAAGTTGCAAACCTTCTCAGTTTTGTTTTTGTTTTACTTTTAATCCCTAAAATTGGAATCCAATTTACAAGGCAGTTATGAGATTAAATGAGATACTATAATAAAAACTCTGGTATATACAAGCACTCAGCATGCACAGGATGAATATCCTCTAAAGTTTGACTGCCCAAGTTGTATCTCTACTCAAACATCTTTTCTGGGAACTAAGCTTTTATATCTATCTACCTGACATCTCCACTGGAGATCTCATAATGTCTAAAATACAATATATCCAAAAAATAATTAAGGATAATCCACCCTAAAAAACTTTTGTGGGACTTCCCTGGTCGCCCAGTGGTTAAGACTCTGTGTTTCCAATGCAGGGGACGTGGGTCCCATCCCTGGCTGCCAGGGAACTAAGATCCCACACGCCACGTGGCACGGAGGAAAAAAAAAAAAAACTTTTGTTTTAACATCCCCAAATTTCTCTGGCCAATTTTCTAGGACTCATGATGGATTTGTCTCTTTTCCTAATGTCCTGTACCTCCAGTTCCATCATCAAGTCCTATTGGCTCAACCTTCAACATGGATAAAATATTAGCTCATTCACACCACCTCCACACTGTCTCTAATTTCAAACACTCTCAGGGATTTGCTGTCATGGCCTTTAAATCACCATCTCTATTCTCACTGCTGTCTTCACCACTGCCACAAAACCAGATCTCTTCTCCACAAAGCCAGATCTCTCCAAAATCCCCTGTCACTCCCCTGTCCAAAGCTTTAATGAGACTTGGCCTCACTCTTTGAATAAAATTAAAGCTCCTTACCCTGGCCTAAAAAGTTTAGATGATCCAGCCTCTGCCTACCTCATCTTCCAAGACTCTTCCTCTCTTTTACTCTGGTGCAGCCATCTACACCCTCTAGCTCTTCTTTAGATATAGCCAACTTGATCTCTGCCTCCGGGCTGTTTCATCTACAAGTTTACCCAGTTCTTCACCTTTCACTGTCCTGACTGTGCTATCAAAAATAATACCTCCAATTCCTATTTTGCTAGCCACTTAACCTGCTTCATTTAACTTCATAGCATCTCATATAACTGTAGGCCTACATATTATATTTTGTCTATATTTCTGACTAGAATGTAACTTCTGTGAAGACAGAGACTGTCATGTTTTCCACCACTGTATCTGCAGTTCCTAGAAGAATACCTGGGAGAGACTGCTCCATAAATATTTTCTGACAAAACATTGTCAAGATGCTTTTTACACATCAATACAGCCCATAGAAGCATATGAGTCTCACTGACTCTAATCATAATTCACTCATAAGGTCTATTAAATTACCATCATAGCTTCGTTTTAATACATACAAAATGACAACTGGCAGGGATATTTGGCAATATTATCATCTTCGACCTGTAAAGTCTAATGAATTTTTTATATCTTCTCCTACTTAGCAATTTAATTTGAACAGTGCCTAAACTGAAGCTCATTTTCAAACAATCACTATTGAAATTACTGATTCCAATTGATTTGACTTCACTTAAAATATTGTGAAACATTTATTTATGTACTTGGAAAAAGAAAAATAACCGTAGAACGTTTTGTCCATTAGAGTACAAGGAATAGCATAGAAGATGCAAAGAAGAAAAGCTTTCTTAAAATCATGGTTTTGGAAATCTACGTTTTGCAGACAGTCATAAGATCCTGATTTTTTGGATACAGTATAAGTGAGCAAGAACTCGGTGGAAAGGCAGAAGTCCTGGATGTTGCTCCTGACACTGCCACCCTCTGGGTGTGCAAAGCTCTGGCAAACGGCCAAATTATCGCAGCCCTCAGTTCTGTTTCTCAAAAATAAAGGAAATGGACTGGCTCATCTCCAAGAAGTCTACTGGCTATGAAATTATCATTTTAAGTCAGATTTTTCTAGCTTAGAATTTTTTCATTTCTAGTTCTATTTTAAAATCCTTCCATATTACACACTGTGTTACAAACGCAATAACCCCTTATTGTCACATCATTTTGTTTTACTGCTTTCTTGTATATAATTCAGTTCCTTGCAAGAGTACTAGCAAATTTTAATGGCTCACAGACCCTGAATTTATTGGTGAGGGCAGAAGATCATCAAAGGTTAAAAAAAATTCTAAGAGACCTGGAAAATTACATATATAGATACATATCTGTTAGAATAGCTTGTCTAAATACCAAAATCTTCATAACAAAACTCAAATCAAGCAAAAGTTTTCATATTACATTAATGTGAAGAATCATAGGCCTTTAGTATCAAGCTATGTGAAGCCAAATACCACATATAGGATATATTTTATTGTAGCTAAAAAGGTGTTGGGTGGGGGCTTCCCTGGTGGCGCAGTGGTTGAGAGTCCGCCTGCCGATGCAGGGGACACGGGTTCGTGCCCCGGTCCGGGAAGATCCCACATGCCGCGGAGCGGCTACGCCGGTGAGTCATGGCCCGGAGCCTGTGCTCCACAACGGGAGAGGCCACAACAGTGAGAGGTCCGCGTACCGAAAAAAAAAAAAAAAAAAAAGGTGTTGGGTATTTAGGAGATATGGAAGGCTCACACTTTTTTGCTTTTTGCTTTGGGAAGCCCAGATATAAGAGAATCGCCAAATGCTGAAACGCTTCAAAAGCACAGTGTCTGTTTATGCAGATTTTGAGTTAGTGAACCAGATTAAGAAATGGTAGGCAGCACAGCACAAAGTAGAGATAAGACCTACCTAGAAACATCTACAAGATAACAGAATTGAATAAGAGCCAGAAGGTTCAGGGGAGAGTCATGAGAATATAGCTCAAGCAGTATTTTAAGCATTTGAAAGTGAATTAAAGCCATAAAATGCTTCAGTGGGTCCTTACATATGACTGCAATTTATCACATCACACTAAACACTACACAGCCTTAAAACACTTGCACTGCTTTTCAAAGCAGGGGTCAATTTGAATGACCACAACCCATGTAGCAAAAACTTCTGGAATTTCAGCCGTGAGTTAAACAATATTGGCACTTTTCCTTTTGGTAGTTCCTTTGAAAAATCTGCAAGCGATTAAATACACAATAACAAAATAAATATAAGTATGGTAAATGAATATGAAATAATAGTTACATATTAAAATAACAGGATGGTGATTAATTGATAACTAATTATCATCACTTTTCACACATTAAGTCATTCATTCATTCAATAAATGCTATCAAGCAAGTGCTATGTGACAGGTTCTGTTCGGAGTGTTTCTGGGAATTCAGTTTTGAACAAGACTTAGGAAGCTTACATGCTACTGGAAGGATGGCAGCTATTGATGGGGTAAACAAACTATACATACGCAGATCCATTATATTCTATATGAACATATAATTTTAGATAGCAACTAGGGTTAAGAAGAAATCACAACAAGCTAAAGTGATAGAGACACTGGAGAGATGGGAAGTGGGACCCTAGGTTGGTAGTCAGATAAGTCCTCTCTGAGAAGTTGACATTTTACCTAGAGGTAATGACAAAATGACCAAGACATGAATGGAAAACAAGTGCAAATGCAAAGGGCCAAGGTCAGGAAAAGGTTAGCATTTATAAAGGGGCCAGGTTAACTGGCACTGGCCATTTGCAACAAATGTCTAGCAACTGCTCTCCAGAAGCAAGTCACCTGATTTGTAAGTTTGCTGACTTCTGTGGTGTAAATACTCCTGCATTGGCCAATTTCAGCCAAACCAACATGAAGATACTGAACACAGAGTCGGGAGGTGACAATGGCCAATGGTGGCACATGATAAAGGCAGCCAGGGGTTGGTGACAGAAGGAGTCAGATAGGTGGACAGAGGTCAGGTCATTTAATGCCATGTGGTCAATGGTAAGAAATATAGTTTTTCTTCTTGGAAATCACTGAAGGTTTTGTGTTTTTTTTTAACATCTTTATTGGAGTATAATTGTTTTACAATGGTGTGTTAGTTTCTGCTTTACAACAAAGTGAATCAGTTATACATATACATATGTTCCCATATCTCTTCCCTCTTGCGTCTAAGTAAGCGACAGGGCATGACGATTTAAGTTATGGTTTTAAGGTTCATTAGTTGCTTGTTGGAGAAGGTACTGTGGGAAGAAATGCAATTAGGAAGCTCTCACATTAGCCCTGGCTTAGACTAAAGTGGTGGTAGCGGAAATGAAGAAAAGTGGATAAATTCAGGACATTTTTTGAGGCAGAGTCTACTTGTCAATGGACCTGTTGAATGCGGAGTACAGAGAAAGAGGAATGAAGAGTGATAACAAGGTTTATCTTTAGCAACTGTGAAATCAGGGACAGAGAACAATTTATGGAGATTAGTGTGGACAGAAGTCGAAAAATTTTACTTGGCCTTACTAAGCTTGAGATGTCCAGAAAGTATGTTGACTAATATTAATAGCTAAAATAAGTCATTTCCATATTTATTCCTGCCAATATGTTTTTCACATAGGAACTACTGTTTCCATTCTATAGATATGAACACAATGGTAACTTCTTCAAGGTCATGTACCTAGAAAGTGGCAGAGGTGGGATTTGAGCCTCTTTTTAATTATAAAGTTATGTATTTACCTTTAGGATATACTTCCATTTTGTAATTAATTCTTAGGATTGATTTTTGAAAGTATACTGCTCTGGGTTCCCTGATAATTCCCTGCTACTTACTATATTTAAAACATATTCTTTTATTTATTGCACTTACAAGAAAATGGTAAGGAAAACTTTTGTAGGGAAGGGTCCTTGGGAACAGAATGCCAAACCATGTTAAGGACATTAACTGCTTTAGGGCCAGCTCCCCACTTAGAAGGAACCACGGAGAGCTGGGTTCTCTGCAGGTCCTGCATGACTACACCTAGGTGAAGCCTCAACCTCCTAGGAGTTTCTACTTGGTACACATTTCTAGAAGAAGTAACAATGAGTAATACAGACTGAAGGCAGAATACCCATACTTTTCATTACACCAGTTAAACAAACTATCACCTTTGAGTTATAGTCATTAAGTTAATCTTTAGTAAGTAAATCCTATAGGAAAAGTAATGAGGTAGAATCATTATACTCTGTCCTAGTATCGTTACTTAACATTGTAACAGTCGGTCCCACACACATAGGATAGTGTGGTTGCAGCTCATTTTAAGCAGGAGACAGGAGTAGTCAGAGAGTTTCCAGATGTCCTACTCTATAGCCATGCAGTCAGTAAATAAAAATACGATGATAGTGGAATGTTAGTATTTTCTCCAAAAATATTCAAAGATTTAGAGATCTGCTGATAAAAGTAAGCTGCGGCTTCAATCGCTGCCATATTGCCGAAGCTGACCCATCTTTGGGCCGCCATCAGGTAAGAATTTTAAAAGAGCAAAGCAAAAGTGATTTGTGAGCTAAGGGATAAAACTGTCAAATTTCTTCCTTCTTTAGAACACTGATATTTCCCTTGTTCTTAGAACACTGCAAATTTGAGAATAACATCGCATCTGGGACCTAAAAGCTGCCATATTTTTCTGAACTTTCTCATGTCATCTACCAATTTGACTTTTAAATCATGGCAGGGAATAAGTATTCTAAATCCTGTGTTAGAGACTTCATTCCTGGAGTATAGGATTAAACTGCAGATTCTGAAGCCCGATATCTGAAACTCTCGCATTCTTCCATACAACTGGATATCGATGATACCAAAAGTATACAAAGGAATTGACTAAAAAATTATGGTCACGTATGAGTTTTAATAATCTTAAAAGCATCTAGTCAACTTACTGCACAATTTCTGATTGCTTTACATGTGATCTGTATGAAATGACCTTCAGACACCTAACTGAATACTTATACTCCTGTGGCCTCATAAACACCAGTCCATTTCAAGGCAGCCCCCCAAAAAGCACTCATAAAAATCTGTGCTTTGGGGCAAAATTCAAGCAATTCTCTAATTTCCAAGACTGCCAAAATACTGTGACCAAGGCACCAGTGTCCCTGAATCTCATTTATGTCTCCCACCACGCTCCTAAGCACCATATTTAAAGGCCTGAATGACAAACTTCCAGATACTTTCATTTTACCGATGATATGAATTTTCACTCTCTATAACTCTAACTCTCCTATCTCAATGTTGGGTAGAATATATAAACACTTGGTCTTCACATGTTTCATTTAATGGCAACAGTCCTTCATAGAAATTAGAGTTGCACTTGCATTATTTGTCCTTATATTAAGAATTCTAGATCCCCAATTTTCCCCAGGATCGAGACCGATGGCATCAGGAATGCACACAGTTCAGCTCCCTGGAACCAGGACTTGGTTCTTGTGCAGTCTGCTCACTTAGACCAAGGCTCTATCGAACCTCCTACTTGCGAAAGTTCCTCCCAACAGGCTGACTCACCCATGAGTATTAGAAGAGAATATTTAACTCTATCATTTCAAGTTTTCTTTCTCTTTCTTCCTCCCTCCCTCCCTTCCTTCTTTCTTTTTCTTTCATTCTTTCTATTTTTCCTAATGAAATGTCCCTTTTGTGCTGTCATATTGATGGAGAAACAGCATTACAAGTGGTGGTTAAGCTTGCTGGCTAGCCCACAAAGGCTTCCTTAACCATAATTTGGCTGAACTACAGTTTTTAAATGGTTAAGCATTCACTTACTATGAAATACATTCTTTGGAAGTTTGAAAAAAAATCTGATACCTCAATAAAAAATTTTAATGTAGTAATGTATAAAATGTAAAAATATGAACTGCAATGTTTAAAAATGCTTTTTAAAAGCAATTCAATTATATTTTCTAATAAGATACTTATGTAGTAAAGAACAGGGCAAATATTTCTAAGAATTTTAAGATGTTTAAAGTGCATGGATCACAATTTTTTTTAAATCATTATATATGTGATGTGGTAGGCATATTTAGCAATTTAACATATGTTGTATCAATTAAACCTTGTAATAAAATATTTTGTAATTACTATTATCCCCATGTTACTGAGAAGGATACTGAGATTGACAGAGATGATACTTTTTGCCTGAATCATGGAGAAAATTATGACAGAACCAGAATTCAAATCAAGATCAATTCATATTCAAAGCTTTTATCATTATATTATATTATATAGAATAGTATTGGGTTTACTTTGCAAATAAAATAATTTTGAAAATGAATAGATTTTTCAAAATTTACTTTACCTCCACACTAAAGCCTTCATATACACTAAACTTGGAAGTCAGATATGTCAGGGTCTGAATCCTGCTCTTCTACTTCTTGGAGGTGTAATCCTGGGCAAGTTATTTAACCACTGTGAGGTGGGGCTTACTGTAAGTAAGGTGGAAATAAAAGCGCCAAAGTCTTTGAGATAATAAAGAAAAGTAATGTGTAGAAATGGGTTAATATCTGTAAAACCTGACTGCATGACTCAGATTGCCAAATGTCAAAAAAACAAGCATTCCCTTCCCCTTCACAATATCCCCCCTTGGCTTTGTAGGCACACAAAAAGATTTTTAAATTCTCAGAATGATTTGATTGAAAACAGGCACTCTTGTCTAGATGATTACATTCCTTCTCTACCATGGCTTTTGACTTTAGAATATTCCAAAGTACAAATCCTCTGATGGAGAACTTCTGTGGGTTGTGCCCTGCCCTGCACTGCATTCTCACAATCACAATCTGCTCCTCATCCTGGGATGACCTACTTGTGACACACCATCTTGTGCAGCAAGTTTTATAGTGACTGATGCCTTAGCGACCAGATTCCTGGTTCTGGTTTCTCCTCCCCCACTTGACCTCCACAAAGGCTGTTTTTGTGCTTGCCTAGAATTGACTGCACACATCCAGGAACTGGAGAGGAGAGCTGAGACTGGGGTGTTTTCGTAATAAAACCTTGGTTCTAAATATCTGACCCTCTACCAGTTTCTACTCCATTTCATCCTCTCTTCCCTCCAGGTGACTCTTGGATTGATTTGAATCAATACTGGATTGATTTGAACAATGTGGCAGTGGCTGCATTTTTCACATGAAAATGCTTACGTACTGACCAAGAAGCACTGCCTACACATATAATGAAACATGTTTCAGATCAACTTGTTTAAGTTTTATGTGGTTACCATGCTACATTCTGTTCATCATTCTCTGGGATTTTATAGTTTGCATGAAATGTAATATGGTCATTCACAACCATTAAAAAATACAGAGAATAGTTCTTTCTTTCATAAAATAATAGTCTCAGATGATTACACTTCCAAAAGCAAACGGCAAATAATATATAGACAGAGCCACCTTGATTAATAAGCAATGGCACTATCATTTGAATACTTAACATAAATTTATTATTACTCAATCTTAAAATCTCCTTTTTTAATGAGAAGTGGTAACATGAAATTGTATACTTCGAAACTGGTTATATATAAAAAAAATTGATATATTATATTCATCAAAAACGTTTCAGCCACAGTAAAAACAGCTCATTTGAACATTCAGAATTGTTCTTCTATAGCAGGAGCCACATATTTACATGAATATACATATACAAAAAATGTCAGTCCTTTGAGGTTCAAACAAATCTGCCTTGGCTTAAAACAATTTCAACAAAATTTTAAAATACGTCAACATTACTAAATTCCTCAATACTTAAAATACTAAGTTGTGACAATTTTTATAAATGAGTGTTACATAAAGACAATGTTTCATAATTCCCCAATACTTTTGTAGATCAATGGTTCATTCATCCATCCATTCATTCATTCATTCAAAAAATATTTAAGCAATACCTACTTTCTTCAAGCCATAATGGTTCTTTAACAAATTTTTAGTTGTCTCAGTTTTTGATTAGAAGTGATCAACACTTATGAATAGAGTCAATATATGCAAAATAATGTAGTGGTAAACAGTAACGTTCCTTTTTTGAATAGATTGTATTTTATGCTACTAAACACTAAAAGCTTTTAAACACTAAAAGCTAATGTATGCTGCTTTTCTTTCTCTCCATGGTAGTCCATTCCACTGTTATCTCAGTAAGAACCCGGGGCTCTCACTGCTCTCTTTGGAGCTCTGTGAGGCTTCATCAAATGCTTATTATGGCTACTTACAATTTTGCAGAACCTAAAGGACTAATGAAGTAAAACTCTGGACCCACTCTCTTATCTCCATGACCAGTTAGAACAATTTGGATGTTTTCAAAGCTAAAGTATTGGGTTGGCCAAAAAGTTCATTGGGGTTTTGTTCTGCAAAAACCTAAAAGAACTTTTTGGCCAACCCAGTATTTGCAATGCCCCGCAGCTCAAGTGTTAGAGCATCAAGTCATCCCCAGAGGTACTGGGGTATCCTTCCAGGCAAGGACACATTTTGCTTTACAGGAATAGAGCTTTGCTTGTAATGTGCTTAAGCTCTTACCACTTACATATAAATTTCATAAAGTGATATATGTTCTATAAATGATGTAGATACAACTGGAGTTCCAAGCATTAGTAAATTTCAACAAATATTTAAATTAATGGTAGACAAAAATACTTCCATTTATTTATATTATGAAGAAATTCTTCACAGTTGAACAAGATTATTACAGACTTACCTGAATCTGTAGCTGTGATCAACAAGACAAAATGCTCCTTTGTTTCACGGTCCAAACTCTGTGTCACTCGAAGCTCTCCACTAGATGAGAGAGTAAAAGCACTCTCTTCATTACCACCAAATAGAACATACGAGAGTTTGCTGTTAGAACCTTGATCGTCATCTCTTGCCACGACCTATAGGAGAGCATAATACACACCATGAATGCGAGTAAAACTAACAAAATGTATATTATGAAATAAAGTGTATCATTAAAAATAATGAGGTAGAGCCATATGTTCCAATATTAAAAGGTTTCAAAGACATGTTTGTAAGTTTCAAGCAAAAAATTAAAATGGTACAGAGTACTATGCATTATTTGTGCAAAACTAGGCATAAAAGCCATACATTGAATTTTTGGAAGGCTTCACAAAAAATTTTAACAGTAGTTTCATCCAAGTAGTGGATTTGTAAAGAGGGAAGGGAGAACAACATTTGTAAGTTTTCAAACTTTTACATCATTTTATTTTCTTACCATGTGCAGATATTAGTTATAGTGAAACAAAATTCAAAAATACACAAATGCATAAATATGTGCAACATGAGTAAACACAAAAGAATATAACTGAAATGCAATATTTAATCTACAAGGAAATAAATAAGTCCTTAGGTATAATTTTCATAAAACTGTCCTTTTCAAGATTTGCTATACCTGCAAGTAAGCATTTTTGGATGAGAAAGAGAAAGAGAGTGGGGGAAGCATGTACATTTTAATTAAACGAGAGTCTTATAATGAACACAATATTTGTTTTATTTAAATATACTGACCTGAAGAATTGTTCTGGGTAGTGTCCCCAAATTCTCAGGGACATTTACAGAATATGGAGATAGCTCAAATATGGGAACAAAATCATTAATATCCAGTAGAACAACACTGACAGTGGAGGTATCAGTTCTGGGGGTGCTGCCCCGATCTGTGGCCTGAACAGTTAAAAAGTAAGTAGGGGTCTTCTCTCTATCCAAGGGCTTAGCCACAGTGATTGCACCTGTGACTGAGTCGATCCGAAATTCCTGATTGGCATTACCATCAATAATGCCGTAGCGGACCTGTCCATTTGTACCTTCATCTCCATCTGCTGCGGATACTTGTATTATATCCGTTCCAGTGAGTGTATTTTCATCAATCTCCACTTTATACACGGCCTGTGCAAAAACAGGGTTATTATCGTTGATGTCAAGTACCATAACTACAACCTCTGTAGATGAAGAGAGAGATGGTTGACCTTTGTCTGTAGCCACCACTGTTAGAGTATAATTAGAAACCTCTTCTCGATCCAGTTCTCCAGTGAGCCTCACTTCTCCATCAATGGTCCCAATACTGAACTTGTTTCCCGAAGGGTTCAGTAGGTTGTACTCAATATAGCTATTTGGGCCGCTGTCTGGGTCAGTTGCTTGCGCTTTGAAAACAATGGTATCAATAGGTGTGTTTTCTGGAATGTATGTCAATTTAGGGGAAAGAAATGTTGGTGGGTTATCATTTACATCCAACAAAATAATGGAGACTTGAGCAGTGCTTGTGAATCTGGAGGCTGGAAGCTGTGGCAGGTCGTGCACTTGAACGACCAGATTGTAGAAGGACTGACTTTCCCGATCCAAAGCTTTCTGGACTTTCAGTATCCCATGCTTGTCAACTGTAAACTGCCCAAGGCTATCACCAGAAGCAATGCTGTAAGCCAACTGGGAGTTGATGCCTGAAATGGAAGGGAAAAATTAAATTTTCTGAAATATGTGCTGATTGCAAACTAAACTGCACCAAAATTTTCATGATATGAAACTGCACATTTGATATATGATGCCTCCAAACACACCTTACAGATGATTTAGCCACAGTTAATTTTCTTTATAAGTAATACATAACCCATAATCCTTTCCTTGTCAACGTCTGATCTGAAAAGATGTTTACAATCTGGTGAACAAATGATCTATATACTGCGGGCTATTTACCATGGTGTTGAAATGCTAAATGACAAAAATAAAGAGGAAAACAATATTCCAGAGAGCGGATATTTTTCTATACATTTACTTATTTCTGTCACATAATTCCTGAGAGTTCAACATTAACAGTGCCACACTATACTACTAGCCAAACATTTATCACTTTAGTAATTTATTGAGGCCGACACCAATTTTCAGAGAAGGGTAATAAAATTTTCTGATGTATGGCATTAGTCATGGATGCTTTAAGTCTACTTTTACATTTCTTGTCAGAACCAATAAATACTTTTTAATTCCTATTAAGCATCTGGCTAATGGCCTTTGAGAAAATAATTCTCTTTCAAATTTTATTATGTGTATGTACCGTGTTTTAAAAGTAATTTTTGAAAGAAATATTAGCAGTAAAAGGCTCCAAATATAAAGGTTCACACTATTTGGGGGCTATTTTTAGATAATATTTTATCTATTTTTCCTGCTGTATAGCACAGGGAACTCTGCTTAATATTATGTAACAACCTAAATGGGAAAAGAATTTGAAAATGAATAGATACATGTATATGTATAACTGAATCACTTTGCTGTACACCTGAAACTAATACAACACTGGTAATCAACTATAGTCCCATATAAAATAAAAGTAAAAAAAAATTATATATAAATCCTTATTTCATAAAATGATTGCAGAGATTCTTCTAACAAAGATGATATGAAGAATGGATCAACCTATTAGTTTAGTAGATAATTTAAAGGTAAACAACAGATAAGCAGTGCAAACAGAAAGAAAAATCATATTTTCTGCCCCAGAATAGCATTTTCTTCACTGGTGCACAATGTCATGTGTACTTTTATATTTTATCATAAAGCTGTTGGGCAACCATAGGATAAGAATTTCTAAGAAACATATTGTATATCTAGATAACTCATCCTTAATAAAAATACTGTACTCTGGGATCTTCTGCTAGGGAAAATCTGTTGAGTTACAAAAACTGCTTACAAATGGCTCCTATATTTCTGAAGTTAATTTTAACTATTCAGGTGTCAGAAAAGATGTCCACTCTTTGCCAAAAGTCTTCTAGAACAATTGGATCACCTTTTTCCTCTTTTATTTCTTGAAAAATACTCTTTCTCAAGATTCTGTGAATATTTGAGTTTGCTTTTGCCTTTTCTTTAAACTCATTACAATCTTTATAAAGGTAAGTTTAGTTGAGTAACAGGATTTTTTTTCTACCAGGTAAAGTCTGCTTGCTCTATTTTAAAAAAAAAGGCTAGAATTATTATTTTCCTGTGATTTAATAGTCTCTTATCTAATGTCTTTTGTCAATATGTTGATGCAGAGAAAAATATTTATGGAGATAACTTTCGGGAACTGGCTTATTCACAAAAATTTCTAGGATAAACAAGGATTGAGTAGATCTTTGAAAAGGTAGGATTTTTCTCCTCATTTAAGAGTTGTGGCTTTTAATCTTTGTAGTTTATTTAAGACTATTCACAAGAGAACAAAGCAGAGGTTATAAACTTCCAAATACTTAGGAGTCTGAGGATCAGGAAAAATATGAATAAATAAAGCTAACGGAGGCCACAGCTCAATTCACCAGCAGGAGATAAAGAGAAGTTTAAGATCTGGATAGAACAAGGTCAAGAGCCTACTTCAACTCTTTGACTTAAAATTCCACAGGTTTGGGGGAAGAAAAGTTCTATCAACTGATGCAAAGATAAAAAGTTTCATCAACTGGTGCAATATATGTATATATTACTTAGAAAGCAATTTGATTTTAAAGATATATATACCCATATATATATATTATATATATATATATATTTGATATATTTTTAAATAGAATTACTCTCTAAGGAAATTTTTTGCCTTTCCTATGGCTAACTCCATCAGTAAATATTTAATTCCTATTCTTTGAGGCACAAATTCATACACAATTATTATTGAGAAAAAAAGTTATGATGACATCTGGATAAAAATAATACCAACAAGCAGAGATATACTTCTTTGTAAGCATATAAAACCTTTCATGCCCAAGATCAAAAGAAATTTAAAATACTTACAAAATTACAGATGGCTACAAAGTGATGGCCTAACATTTCTACATAAATCAACTGGAATGCAAGTAATTAAATCAAGGATCTGAACACCCTTGGTCCACTGTGCATGCTACTTCCTGGAGTAAACAATTAACTTGCAGAGGCAAAAAGAGAACATGATACCAAGATTTTATAGCCTTGTAAACAGCAGGAGAGCCTCCTTTTTAGGGAAAACGTTTAGTGGAGTAGGTGGATGGTGGAAGTAATAAATATTAAGCTTTAGCTAGAATTATGAAAAAAGAAAAATTTGGTTTTATATTCAAATTCATAATGAAAAATGTATCAGGTGGTAACGTTAACAATGAACTGACGATAACAATCATTATCTTTGAAAAAATAAACATAGAAATACAACTAGTTTTGCACAAAATATTGCAGCAGCATCTAAGAAACAGCTCTCATCTCAGGAACTGAGACCTTACGGTTGCAATTACAGGCCATGGAAGCCATCTATATGGACTTTACTGTAAAGAAAAGGACTTTTCATTCCTGTCAAGTCTAAGTGACTCTGGGCATGTGCTCTACATCTAAAAAATACATGTAGACATATTGAAACTCAAAATTCTCCCTGAACCTTTGTACTATCCTGAAAAATTGAGAGCTCAGGCCATTCTTCTCTCTCTGCTCCTTGCATCAAATATCCCAATCATGAATCACTAAATATATTATTTTAGTATTCTATAATTTATTCATGTGTGTTGGGACTTGAATTTAGTGGGCTTTCATAGCACCAGATTTTTAAGCTTAGAAAAGTTCATATTTCTAACCATTTGTGTTCAATGTTCTGAAAGCAGTTTATTTACATGACTCTTTCTTTCTGGCAGCTTTTTTGTGTGTGTGTGGTTGTGTTAGGGTTTTTTTTTTTTTTTTTGGTTGATTTTTATTTCAATCTTAAGAATAATTTAGTTCCAGGAAATATAGCATATAACTATAGGTATGTAGCTCTACTATGAAATGTGTATATTTATTCACAATCCATAAATGTTGTCTAATTATTTCTATGATGAACTAGTATTTGTCAACTTATCATACAGCTGTAACACATGGAACTCTTGCAAATAGCATTCACTTTTATGAAGCAGTTCCAACAAGGTCATCAGGTCACTGGAATATGAAACCCATTTACAGGTCAAATGATCTGCATTGTGTACCAAGCATATATCAGTAAATTTATTCAGCAATAATTACAATTGCTTTATGACTCTACAACTCCCCAATATTTTGAAGAGTTTATGAATTTATTTCTAGGATAATGTAATAATTATCAAAGCCAGGATATTTCCATGAAACTTCCATTTTATAATACTTTGCCTCAATATAATACTTTGTTAACTGTATGCATGAAAGCCTTGAGATTAATACATGTGTTACTTATCTTGTGAACACAGTAAAATATTTGCTTTATTCTTATTAAATGGTATGTAATCTAAAATTTTAGGTTAAAATTAGAGAATTTAGATATAAGTAACAGAAAATGTTAAACTTATTTCCATATAAAATGTCTTCATTTAAGATGACAATATTCTCTCATCTGAAAACTCTTGATCAGAGATTAAAACAAATTTGCTAATAAATTTGCTAATTAGAAAAGTCTAATTAGCAAATAATATTGTTTGTGAAATATGTTGAGAACTATTTAGTATAACTGAGTTGGCAGTTTTAAACAAAGAAGGTTACCCTTGTACAGTCTTATCATGATCCCTGTAATTCAGAGAGATTAGAAACTGTGTCCTATATTTTAGGTCAAAGTACAGGAAATTACACTGATAAAAGTATTCTAAACTAAAACAATGGAAAAATGTAGCTTGAAACTTTTACCTAACACAATTAAAGGCAAAAAAAAAATCCATAAAAAGTAACTTGAAGTCAATGGTTAACACATTTCTCTGCATATGCTTACATGCATTATTCCAGCAGCTTTCACACACAAAAAAGTGTCTTATTTGCTATTTTCCCAGTTCCCTGCAATCAAGGTGTGAGGATAAACGAAATTTACTTTAGAGCTGCACACAATCCTATGATACAATGGACTCTCTCTAATACCTAATAAATAAGTCACAGTGAAACCTGGCAGATAATTCTTCACTACAGAAAAGTTGGAACCAATAAAAAAAGTTCATATCCAGAGATCAGGTAAATTAATTAAGTTTATATCAATAATAATAGAGAAATCAACATCCAAAATAAAGATTAACCTCAGTTGTGTATAAAGCCTAATGGTAGACAATTACAGAGCTGGGCTGATGTGCATGAAATAGACTGAGCAATGTTCTTAGGCCAGGACTGGGTACATACTAAGGACAGGTGGCCCATCACATTTGCTGGTTCCCCATCCACAGATTCAACCACCATGGATCAAAAATATTTGGGAAAGAAAGATTCCAAACATTTCCAAAAAGAAAAACTTGAATTTTCCATGCACTGGCAACTATTTACATAGCATTTATATTGTATTAGGTATTATAACTAATCTAGTAATCTATATGGGAGGATGTGCATAGATTATATGCAAATACTACACCACTTTACATAAAGGATTTGAGCATCTTGGATCTTGGTACCAGTAGGGGTCCTGGAACCAATCCCCTGCAGATACAAAGGGACAACCTGTATTTGACAATTGTCGGTTATTGTTACTAATATTATTAGCAATTTCTAGAACTAACATTACAGGCACTTCTATTTTAGGTATATTTATGTGTCCAATATTAACTGTGCTTAAATAAGAGGGGAAAACTTCAAAATGTACTTAATGAATTCTAAAGAAAGCATTCTCATGAATTAAAAATACTGTGCTCTTTGCCTCTCATATCTTTCTAAGTGGCAATTCTGGACACTCCTGAAAGGAAACTAAGTATAGAGCAGAATGTTGAGATAGAATGGTACTCTGAGATTACATAAATCATTTAAGTCAGCAAGAACCAGGAAATTCTAAATTAAGGTTGATATGCCTATGTCACGAGGCATATCCTTGGGCTAGAGACCCATTTCCTCTTAAAATAATGTCCCTTGTTTTCTCAACTGAATGAACATTTAGCTGCATCCAGTGGAAGGGAAAACAAGGTACTAACTTTCCAAACAGTTTAGTTAAAGGCTGATAATCTGTACAATGTTATCTCTGAGCCTATATTATCTGGTATTTGTATATACAAGTTAGTCTTAGAAGAAAGACCAAGGGAGTCCTATTTTAAAATAAAGTTTTTCAAATAAATAAATAAAAATCAAGCAAAAATCAAACATTGTAAAGTCTAGATTTAATGTAAAATCTCAACGGATTATATATCATAAATTAAAGAGATCTGAGACTGTCCTTTGAGACAAAGCATGAAAGCTTGCTAAAATACTCTGAGCAATTTTCAGTCAGAAATATAAAACTAGGGCTTCCCTGGTGGCACAGTGGTTGAGAGTCCGCCTGCCGATGCAGGGGACACGGGTTCGTGCCCCGGTCCGGGAAGATCCCACATGCCGCGGAGCGGCTGGGCCCGTGGGCCATGGCCGCTGAGCCTGCGCTCCACAGCGGGAGAGGCCACAGTGGTGAGAGGCCCGCAGACCGCAAAAAAAAAAAAAAAAAGAAATATAAAACTAATCACGCATTCTAAGTATTTTTTGAGACTTTGGTTTTCCTTTTGCATCCATATTTTATCCTTTTCATGTTAAAAGAATATATGTAAGCAAATAGTTATTTATCTGACATAAACCTACCAAAAAGCTGTTTTATGACTTCTACATTGCTAACCTGCAATAGTGTCATACAGTTAGGGAGAAAAAAAGAAAGATAAAGTTTAAAAAGCTTATAAGATGATAACAATGCATGCAGTGTAACTGTTATAAATAAGATATTAACTAACAAAATACTTAATCTTTTCATCCTGTATAGTTAAATTATAATCTATTCCTCAACTTTGGACCTATACTTACAAAATGCAATTTTGTGACAGCTGCACACAGTAAAGAAATACGAAATGAAGCTGACGATATTTTTTAATAAAGTTTAAGCATATAAAATAAAGTACATACCATCATCCGCGTCAGTAACATTAAACACAAGAACAGTAGATCCTAGAGGTAGATTCTCCATTAAAGATGTGCTGTATGAATCCAAGCTGAAAATGGGTGGGTTATCATTTACATCTAGTATATTGAAATAAACCCTAATGGTAGTAAATTGTCCCCCACCATCTTCAGCTCGGACAGTGAGAATATAATATTGCTGTGCTTCATAATCTAATATTCGAGTCAAATTAAAGACTCCGGTAACTGGATTCAGGAAAAATGTGCCATCTTCATCGTCTTCATTTACAATGTATGTAATTTCTCCATTCACACCAGAGTCATCGTCCGTAGCTAAAATAGCTGCTACCAAAGAACCTATCAGAAAAATAAGAGTCTAAAATTAATGGGACAGGGTATTGCTAAGAGAATACTTATGATATCAAAAACTTTATTTCTACAGTAAAGTATTTTAACTAGAGAAGTACTATGAAAATATAATGAACACAACATTCTGTAGATTTCTACATTAACACCCGATACCAACATTCCCAAATAGTATCAAAATGTATAGCGTATTAGATATCCAGTAGATCTTATGTTGCAATGTAAATGTTCTGGGGAATGAACACTACTTCGGACATTATTTTTCTACCTGGCACTACCAATCCATAAACATATTGATGAATTCAATGAGCATATATTGGGGCCCATTGCTAGTGTCAGGAACTGGGAATTCCAAGCAATGATACAAACTTATGCTGAGGGGATACCAGTTGACAGCTCATATGACCGAAACAGGCTGGGACCTGGGGCCATTTGCTGCAGTGCTGCAGGGCTTACACCAGCACACACCTCTCCTCAAGCAAAACAAATACAGAGAAACTATATGGGACTGAAAATAACTGTGTGCATGCCCAGTTGGGGCATATTCTGGACCAAGAGATAAAAAAAGACCAAAAAAACCAACTGCCACTTCTGAAGAGCCAGGGGCAAAAACTGGGTGTTGGGAGCAAAAGCAGGGTACTGCGCATGCCCCCTGCACTCAGCACCACAAATAGGTGGGCAGAACACCTAAGCCACCCCTCTGTCCCGACCCCTGGGCACACCCCTACCCTGACCCCACATAAGGAAGCAGCTTGCTGAGCGAGCAAGGGAACCTGTTACTTGTTTTTGCTCCTTCCTGCTGGGGCAGGGGCCCCAAAAAAGCCTAGCCTGAATTTCTTGTCTGGCCTCTAGTCAATTTCTATTGATTGGGGAAGGCCATGAACCCTGGTCAGTATCATGACCATTGCTAGAATTAAGGCGAGAAAGAAACGTAATGGGAATTACCTGAAGGACATGCATAACTCATCTTGGGGACTGTAGTGAGAAGTAGGCTTCTATAAATGTTTCACTCCTCTGTCAAATGAGTTTCTAAAACATATGCCTTATTCCAAACTCACTCCAAATGTAATTCAGAATTCAATTTCAGTTTTAGATAAGAATTTCCAATAGTGGGAAGGAAGCATACCCACACCAATTACATGGATTTTGGGTACTCAAATTCAACAGTCATAGCATAATATGTTCAAATAGACAAGGTGGGAATTCAGGATTCCTATTTTACTAACATTTATTGAGCATCTGCTAATCCTCGAACCCCATGTTAGCAAACTTATATACGTTTTACCCTAATTCTAACAGGAATCGTTTCCATATACAGCAGGATGAACTGAAGCTAAGAGAAATGAATACATTGCCTTGGTTCACACAGCTAGTAAGTGTTAGAACCAGTATTGACAGGTTTTCATGTGCTTTTCTTTGCTCTTTCTATGCACAGCAACATATTCACATCAGACTTTTTTTTTAATCTTTATTGGAGTATAATTGCTTTACAATGATGTGTTAGTTTCTGCTTTACAACAAAGTGAACATCAGACGTTTTTAAAGTGGAAAAATGCTATCAAAACTATGGTTGCCAGAAAAATCCACAATGCATGTCACAAATACTTTCAGAAACAGAAATATCTGTAATTAGTAATCAGATGATTGGCTACCTTCATTTGCTCTCAAAAGTCTAGAAATTTGTTTGGGAATTGTAGTGAAGATGGTTAATTAAAATATTTCAAAATCCAGCATTTATACTTGGTAGCATATGGTAAAAACTAGTCACAATTTAAGAGTAGCCAAAACATAGTCCATAATTGTAGTCAAAGGTGATCCTTGCCAATACACTTATGGGCGTGCCACCTACCTGGGGTAGTGTCTTCTGGGATGTCAAAAGAGTACACAGGCCTGGAGAACTTGGGTGTGTGGTCATTCACATCGCTGACAGTGATATTTATTCTCATATCTGAGGACTGAAGGCCGTCATCTGCACGAACCAGCAAGGAATATTTGGAACGGCGTTCCCTGTCCAACCTCTTGGTAGCTATCAGATCTCCAGATTCAGGGTCAATTCGGAAACTGTCATCGGCTCCACTAATGATTGTGTATGTGACAAGAGCATTTGCACCCTAGGAAAAAAAGATGAGTATCTGAACTGCTAGAAATAGAATACCAAGAGTACCACTCCTTGTGCTGAATCCGTATTTGACAAAGTGAAGCTTTGGGGCTTAATTTCACATGATACTGTAAGATTTCAAAAGGTAACAAGCCAGAGTAGTGTATTACCTAGTCTTTCACCATTCACTCCATTAAATAACAACAAATCGCAACCTTCAGTATTTATATGTATATTTCAGTATTTATATAACACAATGAATCTCAACCTTCAGTATTTATATATACCATTCACTCCATTAAATAACACAACAAATCTCAACCTTCAGTATTTATATGTTTTTTAATTCTTAAAATATACACATGGAAAATACGCATGATGCTAATACTATTAACCACGTAACCAGAGGTTTGCTAAAGGCTTGCTCTGTGCCAGGCCTAGTGACAGCACTAAGTATGCATTATCTCGCTTCAATTCACAGCTCCATGAGATACTATTCCTCAAATGAAGACACAGGGTTCCGAGATGCTAGGTAACTTATGCAGAGTCACACTGTAAGTGTGAGCGTGGATTTCAAACCCTAGTCTGCCTGACTCTGAGCTCATGCTCCTTCTGGTTCAACATGAAAAGGTATTAAACAAATCAAGCACTAGATGGAGGCTTGCAATAAGCACTGTAAGAACCAAAGACAGGGATTATTTTGACCAATTTGGTAGTGTGGAGAGTTTAAATCTAAAATAAAAGAAGAAAAATCAAGCTAAAGTATTAGATTATGGGTGTATGTTGGAGAATCTCAGCTGTAACACACATTGAATTGTATGGCCAAGAAACCACTAATCTTGTTTTAATCGAAAACAATCTTTTAAGGCTCTCAATAGTGTAGGATGGACTAGAATGAAGAGAGGCCAGAGAAGGGAGACAGTGAATAAAGTTTGGCCCCAAGAGACTGGGGCTTTATTTCCTCAAGATGAAACTCTATACAATCTGTATTATTTTCTGGTTCTAAGTCCCTGTTCTGTAAAATGAAAGCAGGAATCCATTCTTGTTTTCTCTCAGATCTTAGAGCTGTAGCACTCAAAATCTGAGGTATGAACCAGGAATTTGGCAGAAGGGATGGAAAAGTTGAGAAAAATACATTTATTAAGTGTTTATTAAGTGCTAAGCACTGCTCTGAGCACATCAGTTCATGGGCACTAATTGTTTAGATACTTAAAGGTAATCCAGTTGGGTAAGTACTATTATTATCCCAATTTTGAAGATAAAGAAACTGAGACAAAGAAATATGAACCCTGGCTATCTTGCTCTAGAAATGAGACTCTCAATTATTATGTAACAAACATAATACACGGGACAAATTAGTTAAGATCTGATAGGTTATTGGATATAGAAGTAACAGTAACAATATCTCTCATTTGTTCAACATTCCCCTATATTCTCATTTCTTTCTTTTTTTTTTAAATTGCAGTTGATTTACAATGTTGTGTTAGTTTCAGGTGTACAGTAAAGTGAATCAGTTATATATATATATATATATATATATATCTCCACTCTTTTTTTAGATTCTTTTCTCATATAGGCCATTACAGAATATTGAGTAGAGTTTCCTGTGCTATACAGTAGGCTCTTATTAGTTATCTATTTTATGTACAGTAATGTGTGTATGTCAATCTAAAACTCCCAGTGTATCCCTCCCCCCTGCCCTTATCCCCTGGTAACCATAAGTTTGTTTTCTACATCTGTGACCCTACTTCTGTTTTGTAAGTAAGCTCATTTGTACCCTTTTTTTAGTTTCCAAATATAAAAAATATGATATTTTTTTTTCTGTGTCTGACTTACTTCACTCAGTCTCATTTCTTTCTTTTAACAACTCCAGGCAATGGGTGTAAAAGTGAAACAGAAGGAAAAAAAATTAATTTCAAATTACTTTGGCTGTCAATTAGGAGAATCCTCTTGCTGAAGATATCTCTGGATAAGGTCTGCTTTGATGCAGGAGAAAGTATACAGTGAAATTTTATAATTTTATGTATAGTATGTTAAGCAATTGAAGGACAGTTTCATAGAAATGGTTATGTGGCAATGGTCATAACCATAGAAATGGTTGTGTGGTCAGAGATTTGAAAAGGGGTTTCATAAAACTATCTGAAGGTCGATATATGTAGGTCACAGTTGAGGCCACAAGATTTGTTGAGGATTTAAATTAGAATAGATCAAGAAAGGAACAGCAGCATAAAGATTGAATACTACATTTAGAGAATGGGAAAAAGGGGCAGGGACTACGGGAAGAAGAGGGGGAAGGACCTAGGAGACCCAGAGGACAGCCTGCCACAGAGGTTAAAGGGAAGGTTTCAAGAAAGAACAGATTTTAGCAGTGTCAAAAATAAAGAAATTAAGGGAAATTAAAATTAAAGCATCCAGTGCTCGCTTCGGAAGCACATATACTAAAATTGGAATGATACAGAGGAGATCAGCATGGCCCCTGCGCAAGGATGACACACAAATTCGTGAAGTGTTCCATATTTTTCTAATGAGAATCTACTGTGTAGCTCAGGGAACTCAGTGCTCTGTGGTAACCTAAATGGGAAGGAAATCCAAAAAAGAAGGGGTATATGTATACATATAGCTGATTCACTTTGCTGTACAGCAGAAACTAACACAACGTTGTAAAGCAACTGTACTCAAATAAAGATTAATAAAAAAAAAATTAAGCACCCATCTGGATTTGATGATGGGGGATGATAATTTTACAGTATTTAAAAATCTCTTATAAACTTATCTATATATTGTTGCAATTATGAGCAGTTTGATTTAGATATGTTTACTTATATGTATATTATAATTGAAATATTGAGTTAAATATTATACACTGTACTGGCTGAGATCTGATGCTCTGGGGTCATAGTTTTGGGCTTGAATATTTGCTCTACTACTTATTAATTGTGTGTCATTGGGCCACTACCTAACCTCTTTGAGCCAACGTTTCCTTACCTGGACAATCGGGTTGGTAATAATACCTGCCACATAGGACTGCTCTGAGGATTAAAGGCACTCATATGTGTAAAGGACCTAGAAAAATCCTTGAGAAGCTTTAAGCGCATGACAATGCTAGTTGTTACTTTTAGTCCTATTTTAATTATTTTCTTATAAAAGGAATACAACAAGTTAAATGTATTTGATGACTAAGTTGTTTGCAAATAAATAATTTAAGTAAAAATTTGATTAGAGTTGCTATATATCCCAGGGAAAATATTCTCTGATTTCCTGTTAATATGTAGTATTGAGTCTTGACACTGAGGTATAAGTAGTGTTGGAATTGTCAACTTCAAAAATTGCTTTTTGATTTAAATATACTCACATAAAACAAATATACTTTTTTTACCATATTAAGCTATAGAAAGGTATTTATTAAAATATACAGGCTAAGAACTCTCCAGAAGATATTAGGAAGAACATAAATTTAGGGTGTTTAGACTATAAAGCTGACATGCTGGGAAATTTCAGCAGCTGAAGTTTCCATACATCTTTTCCATCACAGGTTAAATATATTTTATCTTTGTGACCAAACACATAAGGGGATGATTTCTAACAGTTGAAGGCAAAAATACTCTTTCAAAATTTACATTTAGTGGCATTTGCTATATTTGTACTGCATTCCCTAAGCTAATCTTAAAATTTAGTAACGTGAATGCCTCAAAGAACATTTTAATTTAGTAATGGAACAGCTGGGTTTAACGTACTATGCACATTTATCTTGTATATTCAGGTGTACATAGAGTATCTAATGTATTTATTGTAATTGTATGGTTTAACAAAAACATTCAATAAGAATTTTAGACTTCTAATCTGACCACATTCTGTACCATTTGTTCTATTTCACAAGGAATTCGATTATTCTGGTAAAACAGTCCAGGGAAAAACAGCTACACTCAATTCTGACCTACTAAAATGGAATTTGGAAACTAGGGGAAAGCCAAGATATAAAAACATTTCAAGCTATTGTACAAATGGTTTGAAATTGAGAAATGTCCTGTCTGCAAAATGACTATAATAATTAATACTCCTAAACTTATGATAATTCTTCTGAACAGAAGCAAAGGCAACAGACTATGTCGATAAACCATCTTTTTCACTTTCAAAATCAGCTGATGTGGTGCATTAGTAGTTCTAGTGAATGTCTGAAAATGTGTAGCCAAGAGTAATGATTTAATTAGGTCTTTTGAAAAGTCTATTTATTTAATATTCCAAATATGCAGTATCAGCAATGCTACAAGAAACAAATATCGTATTTCAGCTGTAGCCCAGTGGAAATAATGCTGTTTAAAAATACTCCACTCTCCTGAGGAACCACAGAGACAAAAGTAAGTGGAAGGAATTCTAAAAGTAAATAGCTATAAATTGCAAATGCATTTTATGAACTTAAGTAGTATTTTCAAAAACACATATGGTACCATGGAACAAAGCTTGAGTATCCTGGCCAATTACAAGCATAATAATTCTGTTTATCGAAGGAAACAAGAGACTGACAAAGTCACATGCTTCTGAGAGATGTGTATCTTGATCCAACACATGTTTCAAAAGATATTTAAATTACGTTCAACATGTATATGTTGCTTTCTAAAACTGATTCCTTTACCCAAGCATTACTCTTCAGTGACCTACTAGTTTCTCTAACATACTAATATTTTTATGTTCAATTTAGTAATTAAGGACAAGTGTATAAACTAAAGAATATATGGACATAATTTGCTGATTACCTACATAATCTTAGCATTTTAAAGAATTCTATTAATCTTGCAAAATCAATCTACTGGATAGTTGTGTGACAATTTAATGCTGGCCACAAAGTAAAAGCAACTCCTTGCTTTCAATATTGACTCCTACTCAAAACTAGATGAAGAAAGAAAACAGAGCCATGATTTGGTAAGAGAGAAAACATTTGAAACATATATATATATATATACATATTTTCAAATTTAACTAAGAGGTAAGGAGCTGACAATAGAGAAGAAGATAGAAGGTTTACCTAAAAGCATTAATATTAATTTATTATAAACCACTCAGAAAAGGAAACAGCCAATAATTCTGAATGCCATAGGAAGCCTAGGTATCCCTTACGCATGGCATAGAGCCAAAGAAATTGGTTTCTAAAGCCAGGATTGGAAATAGTCAGTAGTCATTAAAATGCTACTAAAAAATTTAAGAGAAAACATATCCAAGAAGGAAAACAACCTCAGGGGCTTAAAATTTTAAACATAAGAGTCCAAAAGCATTTTCCAAAAATGTCTTCCTTTTTTCTTTTTAAACATCTTTATAGGAGTATAATTGCTTTACAATGGTGTGTTAGTTTCTGCTTTATAAAATAGTGGATCAGCTCTACATATACATATATCCCCATATCTCTCTCCCTCTTGCATCTCCTTGCCACCCTCCCTATACCACCCCTCTAGGTGGTCACAAAGCACCGAGCTGATCTCCCTGTTCTATGCAGCTGCTTCCCACTAGCTATTTTACATTTGGTAGTATATATAAGTCCATGCCGCTCTCTCACTTCCTCCCAGCTTACCCTTCCCCCTCCCCATGTCCTCAAGTCCATTCTCTACATCTGCATATTTATTCCTGTCCTGCCCCTAGGTTCTTCAGAACCATTTTTTTTTTCAGATTCTATATATACGTTAGCATACAGTATATGTTTTTTTCTTTCTGACTTACTTCACTCTGTATGACAGTCTCTAGGTCCATCCACCTAACTACAAATAACTCAATTTCGTTTCCTTTTATGGCTGAGTAATATTCCATTGTATATATGTGCCACATCTTCTTTATCCATTCATCTGTCGATGGACACTTAGGTTGCTTCCATGTCCTGGCTATTGTAAATCACACTGCAATGAACATTGTGGTACATGACTCTTTTTGAACTATGGTTTTCTCAGGGAATATGCCCAATAGTGGCATTGCTGGGTTGTATGGTAGTTCTATTTTTAGTTTTTTAAGGAACCTCCATACACTTCTCCATAGTGGCTGTATCAATTTACATTCCCGCCAACAGTACAAGAGGGCTCCCTTTCCCCCATACCCTCTCCAGCATTTATTGTTTGTAGATTTTTTGATGATGGCCATTCTGACTGGTGTGAGGTGATACCTCATTGTGGTTTTGATTTGCATTTCTCTAATGATTAGTGATGTTGAGCATCCTTTCATGTGTTTGTTGGCAATCTGTATATCTTCTATGGAGAAATGTCTATTTAGGTCTTCTGCCCATTTTTGGACTGGGTTGTTCTTTTGATATTGAGCTGCATGAGGTCCTTGTAAATTTTGCAAATTAATCCTTTGTCAGTTGCTTCATTTGCAAATATTTTCTCCCATTCTGAGGTTGTCTTTTCGTTTTGTTTATGTTTCCTTTGCTGTGCAAAAGCTTTTAAGTTTTATTAGTTCCTATTTGTTTATTTTTGTATTTATTTCCATTTCTCTAGGAGGTGGGTCAAAAAGGATCTTGCTGTGACTTATGTCATAGAGTGTTCTGCCTATGTTTTCCTCTAAGAGTTTGATAGTGTCTGGCATTATATTTAGGTCTTTAATCCATTTTGAGTTTATTTTTGTATATGGTGTTAGGAAGTGTTCTAATTTCATTCTTTTCCATGCAGCTGTCTAGTTTTCCCAGCACCATTTATTGAAGAGGCTGTCTCTTCTCCATTGTATATTCTTGCCTCCTTTATCAAAGATAAGGTGACCATATGTGCGTGGGTTTATCTCTGGGCTTTCTATCCTGTTCCATTGATCTATATTTCTGTTTTTGTGCCAGTACCTTACTGTCTTGATTACTGTAGCTTTGTCATATAGTCTGAAGTCAGGGAGCTGGATTCCTCAGTTTTCCTTTCTCAAGATTGCTTTGGCTATTTGGGGTCTTTTGTGTTTCCATGCAAATTGTGAAATATTTTGTTCTAGTTCTGTTAAAAATACCAGTGGTAGTTTGATAGGGATTGCATTGAATCTGTAGATTGCTTTGGGTAGTATAGTCATTTTCACAATGTTGATTCTTCCAAGAACACGGTATATCTCTCCACCTGTTTGTATCATCTTTCATTTCTTTCATCAGTGTCTTATAATTTTCTTATAATCTCTGGGAGAGCTTTCACCATTTGATATTACATGGAGCCGGGAGGTCTCTGGTGGACCAATGTCCTGAACTCGGCTCTCCCACCTCAGAGACACAGTCCTGACACCCAGCCAGAGCAGCAAGACCCTGTTAGTCACACGGCTCAGAAGAAAAGGGAGAAAAAAAGAAAGAGAGAAAGAAAAAATAAAATAAAGTTATTAAAATAAAAAATAATTATTAAAAATAAAAATAATTTAAAAAAGCAAAGAAAGAAAAAGGAGAGCAACCAAACCAAAAAACAAATCCACCAATGATAACAAGCGCTAAAAACTATACTAAAACAAACAAAAAGCAACGACAACAACAAAGAAGTAGACAGAACCCTAGGACAAATGGTAAAAGCAAAGCTATACAGTCAAAATTACACAAAGAAGCATACACATACACACAAAAAGAGAAAAGGGAAAAATATATATATATCGTTGCTCCCAAAGTCCACCTCCTCAATTTGGGATGATTCGTTGTCTATTCAGGTATTCCACAGATGCAGGGTACATCAAGTTGACTGTGGAGATTTACTCCGCTGCTCCTGAGCTGCTGAGAGGGATTTCCCTTTCTCTTCTTTGTTCGCACAGGTCCCAGGGTTCAGCTTTGGATTTGGCCCCGCCTCTGCGTGTAGGTCGCCTGAAGGCATCTCTTCCCGCCCAGACAGGACCAGGTTAAAGGAGCCGCTGATTGGGGGGCTCTGGCTCACTCAGGCCTGGGGGAGGAAGGGGCACGGAGTGCGGGGCGAGCCTGCGGCAGCAGACGCCAGCATAACGTTGCACCAGCCTGAGGTGTGCCGTGCGTTCTCCCAGGAAAGTTGTCCCTGGATCACGGGACCCTGGCAGTAGCAGGCTACACAGGCTCCCGGGAGGGGAGGTGTGGAATGTGACCTGTGCTCGCACACAGGCTTCTTGGTGGCGGCAGCAGCAGCCATAGTGTTTCATGCCTGCCTCTGGGGTCCGCGCTGGTAGCCGCAGCTCGAGCTCTTCTCTGGAGCTTGTTTACAATGGTCTCTTGCCTCTTCGGCAGCTGCAGACTTTTCCCCGGACTCCGTCCTGGCCAGCTGTGCAGCACTAGCCCCCTTCAGGTTGTGTTCACGCCGCCAGTCCTCTCCAGGCGCTCCGACCGAAGCCGGAGCCTCAGCTCTCAGGCCCGCCCGCCCCTCGCGCGAGCAGACAAGCCTCTCGGGCTGGTGAGTGCTGGTCGGCAACGATCCTCTGTGCGGGAGTCTCTCCTCTTTGCCCTCCGCACCCCTGTGGCTGCGCTCTCCTCTGCGGCTCCAAAGCTTCCCCCCTCCGCCACCCGCAGTCTCCGCCCACAAAGGTGCTCCTAGTGTCTGGAAACCTTTCCTCCTTCACAGCTCCCTCCCACTGGTGCAGGTCCCATCCCTATTCTTTTGTCTCTGTTTATTCTTTTTTCTTTTGCCCTCTCCAGGTACGTAGGAAGTTTCTTGCCTTTGGGGAAGTCTGAGGTCTTCTGCCAGCGTTCAGTAGGTGTTCTGTAGGAGTTGTTCCACATGTAGATGTATTTCTCATGTTTTTGTGGGGAGGAAGGTGATCTCCACATCTTACTCCTCCACCATCTTGAAGGTCTCCTCCCCTTCTTTTCTTTAAAGTTGCAGGTGAAACTATTTCCTCCCTTCCATCCTCTGCTGCCTTTTCCTCCTTCCACCCCACCTCTCCTTGCCCCCACATACAGGTCCTATTACAAAATACTCAGTGTTGATTTTTATGCCTTCAAGTGCAGTCACATCCTGCACAAATTGTCAACATCCCAACCGCTCCCTGAATGGCAAACAATTCTTTCTTTTCCCTAGTTATTCCTGCTTTATAACTTTACCCGTTTCTGCCCCTTTAACTCCCCACCCTTTCTCACCTCAAATGCACTTCTTGCATATCCTAGCTATCATCACCTTACATTTAGTAATTTAAAAAAAAAAGAAAAACTGGAACATCTCAGGATAACACGAGCATGGTTACTTACATTTTTTTAACTTAAAAAACAAAACTCAATAGAAATAAAACAAGTACACTAAAACCGTGTTGACGTAAATACCTAGAGACATAAGGACTTTCCCAGCCTTCTTCAAATTTCATCATAAATATAAACACATCTCAAAAGATGAACTTGAAGACAATGCAAGTGTGTGTGGGCATACACACACACAGAAAAGTTAAAGAGAGAAAAATAAACACACAGGTAGCACTGCATTTGTATTAACCCTTCTCTGTCATATCGTGAAAAGAAAAAGTAGAGGGGAAAATAAAATTATAACAGTATCAACATAATAGTATTAAAAGGGTTGAATGTTGGCATCTCTTTCAAACAATCAGTTCTTAAGAGACTAGTGTATCCCATCGGAATATATATATATTATAATTAACATATTATTGCTTCCTGCCTTGGATAAATCACTTGAAATAAATGAGGTTTATTTGTTCTGTTTCTACAGAGAGTATAGCTAACAGAGCAGTTGTTACAATTACAATTATTTGATGTATCGATTGCGTAGGCTTATAGCAATTGCATGAGCTTCTTTTCTGTTGTTGATTTTTAGTTATTTTGCTAAATAAGAGATAATGAAGTTTTATGAATTGAGCTATCCAAATATATATTATCAATGATGAGCTTTAAGGAAATGCAGTATTTACTTAATTATAGTTGATGATATTTCATATCTATCAATAATAATAGAAATATTCTGCACACAACTCTTAATGGTAGCTGGAGTTGGGAATAAACTTTTCTCTATATAAAATTGAGTAGAAGGTACTAAACTTGAAACACCAAATCTTTTTCAGTAGAAAACTACAATTACCTAAATGCCCTTGCTTTATTTTGTTTCCTTTTCCTTAGGAAAAAGAAATTTGGCAAAATGTATAAATGACTAAGTCATTATATTTCTGTACTGGCTGTTAAATATTAGTCTGCTATTGAATTATTTACCTTTTTTTTGTTGTTGTTTTTTGTTTTGCGGTACACGGGCCTCTCACTGTTGTGGCCTCTCCCGGAGCACAGGCTCAGGACACACAGGCTCAGCAGCCATGGCTCACGGGCCCAGCCGCTCCATGGCATGTGGGATCTTCCCAGACCGGGGCACAAACCCGTGTCCCCTGCATCGGCAGGCGGACTCTCAACCACTGCACCACCAGGGAAGCCCTTTTTTTTTTTTTTAAATTTTATTTTACTGAAGTATAGTTGATTTACAATGTTGTGTTAATTTCTGCTACACAGCAAAGTGATTCAATTATACATATATTTATATATTCGTTTTCTTTTGTTTGTTTTTGCGGTATGCGGGCCCCTCACTGTTGTGGCCTCTCCCGTTGTGGAGCACAGGCTCCAGACGTGCAGGCTCAGCAGCCATGGCTCACAGGCCCAGCCGCTCTTCAGCATGTGGGATCTTCCCGGACCGGGGCTCGAACCCGCTATTTACCTTTTTAAAGTCAAAGAAATAAGCCAAAAATCAAGTTTTCAGATACTTCTGGATTTTAATTGAGGGTAAGGAAATTAAATTATCTGACCTGTTTGGGGCTTAGCTTAAAGAGAAAGGGGATACTAGTGTAGGGGAACTTTATTCCTCTTTCCAAAACTCTAGAACATTAATTAAACCCTTTACCTAGCAAGAAGGAGAAAACAAGTGATACTATTTTTTTAATGGGAAAAATGTAAATTACAAATTATATAAGCTGCCATGCCATTTGGAGCATTAGCTAAACTTAAAATATAAATACAGAAGGTAGAAATCTAGATTGTGCCCCCAAATTTCAATTTACCACTAGGAAAGAAATTTCTGTTTATTAATGGAATTGAAAACTCATTAGCTACCTAGATAATTTCCTTAAAATATATAAGGCTATAATTAAATTATATATATTTGTGTATATGTATATATGCAAATTAAATGAAAAGTTGCAAGGTAGCCTTAATTTTTTTTTAATTTTAAATAATTTGCTTTTTTCAATTACAAATAAAAAATAAATTCTTAGCTATATATGTTATAAGATAGCAAATGGGAGTGATACTAGCATTAAAAAATAAGATATTTCTGTAGGAATTTTTTACTATTTGAGAAATTAAAATAATTTGGCTAAGAAATTCAAAATGTAGCCAGCAATGAACTGAGTTGTTAATTGCTGATCAAAGGAAAATCATGACTAGACAGTCTTTATTTTAGCATTCCTATATCATATTTCAAGAATTACTTAATTTCTTTGGAAAAGAGCACACAACGCTTTACCTTAGTTATTAGGAAATAAATGTTGTCAACATACAATAGAAATTTGATAGATCACTGGAATACTAGGTTTCAAAAATTCAGAGAGGGTGTCTGAACTACCTCGTCAGCATCCATGGCTGTTAGTTGCATAATCTTAGAGCCATCTCCAGTGTTCTCCTCCACTGTGAGATCCAGCATGTCGGTTGGGAACACTGGCGGATTGTCATTGATATCCTGAAGTGTTATTTCTACCTACAAGGAGAGAAAGAAACAATGTATGAATATTGCATATGTCTGCAAGATACCAATTAAATTGTATACCAAGAGTCTATTCAAATAGTCCTTCCAAAAAGAATCAGAACCTTCATATATGACATCAAAAACAGAAAATACCCTAGAGAAAGTTGTGAAATATTTATAGAAAAATATAAAAGCCAAATAAAGATCATTTGATCATTTGTTGATCGTAACTGACTTTAAATGATCAACTTGGCGTTTATAATAGAATAGGTCCACGATCAACTGTCATTTTAATCCCCAGATTTGTGCACCAGTGAAGAATTGTTGAGACTTAGGACTGTCTTTCAACCATTAAATGTTGCCTGACACACAGATGAGGTTGTATAAAATTTCTTCCTGAAATGTTTACATATTGGCAACTAATGTCCAAAGGAAATAAAGAAGTTCACATTTTGTTTTAAGAAACACTCAGCATTTTTCCCTTTAAAGTCAACTCTCAATCTTTAGGGGAAGAAAACCACACACATCTTTTCTTTCTATTTCCACTCCTTTCAACACATCTTAATGTGACTAAAGCTAAACAATCATTCCATTCAGATGTAGCATTCATATAAATTGCAAATATTAACAGCTTTGTTTGAAAGATCCTTGTCAGAGCTATTTGTTTTCCTACCTAAGAAAAATTGTTTAGAAATAACAATTTGTGAAGTTTAAATAATAACTTCAAACCATGTGTTTTCTCTTTCGAGCTAGGTGCTAAAAGCTGAATATCTGATAAGAAAAGGGGAGACAGCTGCTAATAAAAGTGAAAGCTTCCCCAGTTGGGTCACAAAATCAAGTCATGGAGAAAAATCCATCCATCCATTTAGCTCAGATATAACCAGGACATTTTTCTCCTAGGATGAAATGTCATCTTTTATAGTTACACTGTAAAAACTCCATCAGATCCAAGAGTGATGAGTATGAATATTAGGAGAGAGCAAAAGAATTCTGCTTTCTTCTTTTCCAGGAAGAGAGGAGGGCGGGCTTGGGTGGAGGGAGAAGTAATAGGTAGGATTGTCATTATTCTCTGGCAAGGAATGAGTGGGACATATAGGAAAGCTAGGCAAGTAAACGGATGAGCAATTGATAAAAAAGAAAAACCCAGAAAACAATGTACAAAATTCAGTACTAAATAATTATTATAGTTCCACCATTTAACAGGACAGTTTTGATCATAGCTAGTGGCTCAAATTAGTCTAGGAAGTGGTTAAGACAGCCTCAGTAGTTAGAAATCTGCCACTTCTTTTTTGGCTGACATCATTCTCTACACCACTTCCTTTAGAAAAGATCCACAATGGCTAAAACTGCAGTCTATAAGGAGCATTTCCAACTTCCTTGCAAGGTTGTAAACAGCATGAGTTTTCGAATTAGAAAGACTGGAGTTCAGATTCTGTCTCTGCAACTTATTAACTGGGGAAACTCGAGCACTTAATTTCTCTGAGCCTCAGTCTCCTTATCTTAAAATTAGGATAATAACATTTATCTTGCAGCATTTTATGAAGACTAAACCTTGATGATGCTGGCAAAATGACTAGCACAGAGGGAAGCGTTCAACAAAAAGTAGATCTTGGTTTTCACACTACCAGGACAGAACTAGGTGTTCCTCAGAACCAGAGAGAGACTGCATATGTGACATGCATATATGAGTGTGTGTTTATGTAAGTATATGTTCATATCTGTGGGGGGAAGGAAGAACACTAAATTGAGGGTAAAGAGAATCCAGACTGGCACCAATTAAACATGACATCAAAGATACATCAGGACCTGTACCACACACTAGAAGCATGTTGGGTATAATAGAAAGATTCTTCATTATGAGTGCATGAACTGAACAAGACCCTTCTATATTTTAATAGTTATAACTAACATGCACATAGCAAACACTGTTTTAAGTTATATATATGTGTACACACATATATACATGCATCCACACACACACATATATACATATAAAATCCTCAAAAGAGCCCTATGAGGCAGGTACTATTATCTTCCATTAGAGAAATGAGTTAATCAAAGGTACATAGGTTAAGATCTAGTAAGTCAGTGTTTTCTTCACTACAATGCAAACCTGTCTTTCTCTCTCTCCACACATACCTCCCTTGTTTGTGTGTGTGTGTTCAATAAATGAATCATATCTGAAAAGTATGTCACAGCTATATAAATATATTTTTACAAATGTGCATATTATTCCTGTCTGGAATTTGGAACACTTACATATGAACTAACTAGCCATATAATCTTGAGTCAGCCTATAAATCTTTGTCAGAATTAAAAAAAAAAATGAACTAGGTGATTCCTAGATACAGCTCTAAAAGTCTGTGATCATGTATTCTCTATGAAATTTTGGCCAACTCCATCACTTCAGGTACAGAAAAGTATTTCCTTTTTTATTAGCAAGAATAAATTTAGTTAAATATTAATGAGTTCAAAACTAAACATTTCTGAATGTATCTAGAATCAGCCAGTTATAGGCACAGATCTAGAACATCTCATCATTGGATCTGATATATGCAAAGGTTATATTTTTGGTTAAGGATACAACAGGTCATCCATTTAATAAGCCAGACTATGCTTTTTCCAAATCAGTGTCAGCTTGCCAATCAAAAAGTTGAAACTTTGTATTCCTTTCTAAAGAAAAATCTGGATATTTTCTCTAACTGTCCAGTCTCTCTTCTCCACTTCACACTTCCTCAAGTATTCCTGAAAAGCTTTCAGCATGACTCCTCTAGATTCCCTCAATTGCCTGGAGTACGAATTACCTAGGAGAGGAGATTTGAACTTATTGGCGTAAGTAGGTGTCATCCTGCAATCCCTTCACTTCTGACTCCGTGTGCCATGTTTCTACTACCAAGAATTCCAAGATCATGGACCCTGTTTACCTATGAGGTGGTCACTGATTCCAATATTTATCCATGTGATATTTTAGGATCTATCGCATAAAGGGTATATGTTAGTCATTAAAAATACAGATGAGGGCTTCCCTGGTGGCGCAGTGGTTGAAAGTCCGCCTGCCGATGCAGGGGACACGGGTTCGTGCCCTGTCCGGAAAGATCCCACATGCCGCGGAGTGGCTTGGCCCATAAGCCATGGCCGCTGAGCCTGCGCGTCCGGAGTCTGTGCTCCGCAACGGGGGAGGCCACAACAGTGAGAGGCCCGCGTACCGCAAAAAACACAAAAAAAAAAACCAACAAAAAAAGATGAAAATAAGACAGGCCACCGTCCCTTGCAGGGAAGAAATGAAGTTTGATCATGGAAATATGTACAAATAGAAACATTTACAACTACCTCCAGGAAAACATATTGTTGACATCTTGATTCCAAGAAGTTAGTTCCCCACACCATGGATAATTCTTTGAACTGCCCTGCATCTTGTCCTTGGCAGTTATCATCTCTCTTGATGAGTCCAGATCCTAACATGCACTTGGCTCACTCTCTTGGATCTGCCACCAACCTGAGAGTCTTTTTCCATTACTACCCCCTCTTTGGACTAAGATTTGGTATGATTTGTTTTGAAATATTATCATATAAAACACAGGAGTCAAACATTAAAAGTTTAGAGAAGATATCTGGAAATAAGAATTAAGACATTATAATTTTTAAAGAGTCCTTTCTTTCTGTACAAATTAGATAACTTTAAATAATACAGATAATGGCTATTAGTGGTTTATTTTAAAATTCTGAGATTTAAAAACTGTCTAAGATATAATTCCTAAACTAAAAAAAGTATATGTTGGTAAATACATTCCATTCTTTTAAAAGACACACCAAAAATTACAGCATAGGGCTTCCCTGGTGGCGCAGTGGTTGGGGGTCCGCCTGCCAATGCAGGGGACACGGGTTCGTGCCCCGGTCCGGGAGGATCCCACGTGCCGCGGAGCGGCTGGGCCCCTTAGCCATGGCCACTGGGCCTGCGCGTCTGGAGCCTGCTGCTCCGCAGCGGGGGAGGCCGCGGCAGTGAGAGGCCCGCGTACCGCAAAAAAAAAAAAAAAAAAAACCTACAGGAGAGCTAAGATTTTAGGGCCAGCATTGCCCCTTTAGTGTTTTACATCTGTTTTTATATTTGTTTGGATCTGAAATAAGCAAAATAATTGCATTTAAATATTATTTTGTAAAAACTATCATATTTAAAAATATTTTTTTTTATTTTTTAGGCCAAGCTGTGAACATGTGGGGTCTTATTTCCCCGACCAGGGATCAAACCCATGACCTCTGCATTAGAAGCACAGAGTCTTAACCACTGGACCGCCAGGGAAGTCTGAAAAATATCACATTTTGAACTCAGAAGCTTCCCTTCACAAGTGGCTGTATTTTAAATGAAAACAAAACAAATACAAACTGCCAGTAGCTTCCATCACTTAAGTCTGGGGACATTTTAAGGTATCAATTCTGTAAGTTGGTGAAAATTGACCCTCAAAGATGAAAGAAACATTACACCATTAAGATAAGGTACTTGCATATTTTATGCCTGCCTATCAAATGTTGACATTTGTGCTTAGATATTTGACCCTTAAGGAACATATGTGGTTTCATCTGCTACAATTACAAAGGCAGTTGGTAGCTTTGTGGTTGACTTATTCATAGCAAAAACATCAGCTACAGCTAACGGCTGAACCATAGGTATTGTCTACGGCCATCACTCCATTACCATTTAGGTACCTTCAGAATGACTTTCTAAGCTGAGACACCTGATCCCTAGACAGTGAAACCTTGGTAAATGATGATATTAAAAGACAAAAATATGACCGAGATTAAGGCGCTAAGGCTAATGATCAATTCATTAAAAATTGGTTTGCCTTTTGGTAGTTTTGTAAAGGTAAAAGTTAATTAAAAATATGGCTTTAAATATTGTCACCAAACTTATTTATGCTGAAGGAATAAAATGCTTGATATTCTACTTGCTGAATAGCCAAATGGATATTTAAAAACTAAAACTCTTACTGTGCAAATAGTTACCATGAAATGAGTACAATGCTTTTCTCTTTAAAAATTTTTTCCTATTATATGCAATTTATCATTTTATTCTGCACTGCATCAGGAATGATGTTATATCTTGGGGATTTACTTTTAATTTCTTAAGTCAATAAATCAGAATACAGATACATAATAAATGAGCAATTGCTATTATTATTAGTTAGCAATAGCAATGATCAAATCATTACATATGTGTAAATATAAAATATGGTATTTCACTAAATTAAGTTGATATTACAGAAGTAATACACTATATTCAAGGCTAAGGAATTGACTAAAATATCAAGGTCCATTATGAGCTCATTCTCCAGTTAATAAACTGATAATTGCATTGTGATCACTATCTCAACCACAATTAAAAACATATTCTTAAATACACAATCTCTCTGCAAACTAAATAAAGTGGTTCTTAGTGAATCAGGATGAAAAATGCCCCAAAACATATTTTTAATTCACAGTCTTCCTGCAACCTACATAACATGTTCTGGAAAACAATCTTTTTTTTTTCTTTTGAAAGACTGTAAAATTTATAATACAACAAAGGTTTAGGAATCCATTTATTTGCAAGAAGAAATATTAAAATTCTTAGAAGGAATTTAGATATCATCAAGTTCATCTCCTAATCAAAAGCAAAGCATTGAAATGTCAAGTGATTTATCTAAGAAAAACTATTGTCAGCCTCTTAACTCTAGTCCACTGATTTTTGCAGAGATCTGTGGAAAGAACCAGGCTAGGGAGCAAGCAGCATAATATGCCTTAGACCACTGTCTCTAATCTTTGCACGAAGACAGAGATCATTCAAACAAAATATGCATTTGATGTGTACAGGAAAATAATATTTGTAGAAATTAATGTTTGATTATCTACCTTACAAATACTACTTTATCCACCTTCTTGCTCATTTTTAAATTCCTTTATATATATTTACATTAAGGGAAAATAATCTGTGAAGGTTTGCCTTACTGATGTCACTGGAAGACTATTAAACATTCAGCAAAAAGGTGGTGGATATACATTACAAGTAAAGAAACTATAGCTAAATTCTCTGTAGATATCAGTAAAAGTTACTGCTTTTAAAATGTCTACAAAGAAGCTATTTTTCTCAAAAGATGCAGTAATATTCATTTTCAGAAATGACTAAAGTCTAAATGGTTGGTGGGACAGACATAAAGTACATAAACTATAAAAGAGTAAAAGAAGACATATCACAGCAAATAGTGCTTGATTAGTTGCTTTTTTTAGTGCCAAACATAATTATTTACATTACTGCCTTTTTATTTTTGTGAAACTGACACTCCAAGTTTCTCAAATACTACTATTACCACATAAATTGTGACAAAGCATTGCACCAAAAATAATGCTTAGGGTTCACATGTGTTACCTCCAAAGATATTGTGATAATGCCACCAGATTGTATTTAAACACTCCTTTTTAATTAATAATTCTGCCAAAAATATTTATTTCAAGGGAAGTATTTTTTGCTGATTTCTTTAACACATTTATATATTATAGAAATTGGTCGTTGTAAAGGTTAACAGATCATTTATACTGCTCAAATTTGTAACTTCTAGAATTTTGAGGGCAAAAATTGTCTTGTTCATTTTTGCATTCTCACTTATCCATCTCTAGCATGTAACTTTCTCTCCAGAGATATTTGTTTTAAAAGCAAACCCAGGTTATTTTTACATTTTTATTAGAGTCACATGTTCAGCAAATTTAATAAATTAGATATGTTATTGGTATATAAGGAATGTATTCATCAAATTTGCCCTATATGACAATAATATTTAGAACCAATCCAATTCCATTGATTTCCTAGTTCTTGTGTGTCCATGATGCCATCATGCATAATTTTTATGATATGACATTATACTTGATGATAATTCAATAACCTTATACTCAGAAGAATGATTTAAAAGAGCTTCAGGAAAAACATCTTGTATATAAACATATACAATAACAACTCAGGAAATCTCCCAGTTGGGAGATTGGAATATAAGATCCTATGAAATGCCCATCACTGCTTCAGAAACAACTACACTAAACGCCACAAAAGTCATGAATAAACCTGAAAAAATAACTGAGGTCATTCAAATGTGTATTACCCTTAATAGGTCATTATGATGTCACTCCAATAACACTTTGCTAAACGATGCCCTAGTTTATACTGTGTAGGTGCTACTGAAATTCAGTGAGGATAAAGTCTAATCTTACACTCAAAACAATTTTTATTTCATCAGCGTGAAACAAAATGCTGAAATCTAGCATTTAATTTTCTGTATGGAGGTTCAAGTGAGAAGTTGAAGTTGAAAGCAAAGTAACCAAACTGAAATCCACACCAGGATCAGTACAACTATCAAGCCTGAGCTGTCACTTCCTTTGACTCTGAAAAGGAAAACTCCACCTTTCCTGTCTGAGATGAGGCTGTGTGTGAAGTATGAGTCTGCCTGCAATGCAGTGAGTGGCTTTGTGCTGGGGGACATCAGGGTGGTGTGTGCAAAGAAACATTCTATGACTTGACATTAAACTTGGGAATCGAGAGCAACATTCATTAAACAAAGACATCAAGATAGAAATATCGAAACCATGGCTCAAGTAAATAATCAAATTTATATTTTAAATGTTTGGTGATAACTTCCCATTCCCTCTCTTCAAATGAAGCCAAATACTATGTGATTCACCCAATTCAGTGGGATTGACACATTTTGCATGCTATGTTGGCTTCCAATAACAAGGCTTTATTTAGTAAATTTGTGTCAAAGCCTATATATATTGAGAATACATAGCAGAAGGTCTAATTACATTTCTGCAGAAAGTTTGACATTCTATATTCGCCTTTTGGTAGAAGAACTAACCAAATAATTTCATTTGGTAGGGCATATATCTTACCCCTTTTTAAAATTTCAAGTATGAGGTTAAGTTCAGTCATTAGGAACAAGAAAATTCAACACCTACTTGTACTATCATTTATGGGTTTAAACTCCAAGTACTTCCATCTCTTACCAACAAGAATAAAGAGCTGTATTGCCATGAAGGGATGGTGCCAGGGTTTGCATATTTCCTTTAATTTTGTTCTTCATTTCTTTCCCTATTTTGGGTGACCACTGGGAATTCTGCTGCCATAAGTCTGGGTGAAGTCTTTCACTACATCCAGAACACTTCATCATGTTGCAGAGCCAAAATCTATTATGGTTTGCAAGTGACTCATACTTTAGTTATGAGAGAGCCCTAGCAAAGAACAGTTTACATCTAAAAGTCCCTAAATGTCAGGAATGTCTTGTTTGGACTGCATAGGTGTGTAAGGTCCAATCATACTCTGTGAACAATGCTTTGAGGTATTTATTTATTTATGATGTATAACCAACTTTATTCACAAGAGTCTGTGGTAGCTGTAATCATAGTGTACTGTCTCATCTTGATGGTATTTCTGAACTTTTGAAACTGAAATCTTGAAGAAAATGGGGAAAATCAAACTATGGAGAAATGACCTATGATCCCATACAATGGAAGACCAGTAGGGGTTAGATGTGACCTATTAGAGAAAATTAATAGCACCACTACTGCACGTATACATGAACTAGAAATTCTTGAGAACACAGGTCTGTTGCAGGCCCCAACTTTACTGAAGCTTCAGGGATCATCAGAAAGGAAATCTTTGCACTTAGGTACAGTGTTTCTTCAGAATGACAAGAAAAAATAGAAAAATCATGTATTTCACAGAAATTTAGCACTAAAATATTACCTTATATACTAAACATTATTTTACTATTTGTTTTTTTTTTGTTTTGTTTTTGTTTTTCTTTTGCGGTACACGGGCCTCTCACTGTTGTGGCCTCTCCCGTTGCGGAGCACAGGCTCCGGATGTGCAGGCTCAGCGGCCATGGCTCACGGTTCTAGCCACTCCATGGCATGTGGGATCTTTCCAGACGGGGCACGAACCCGTGTCCCCTGCATCGGCAGGTGGACTCTCAACCACTGCACCACCAGGGAAGCCCATATTTTACTATGTTTTTAAAGAGAAAACACTTTAATAAGAGAAACATGATATAATGATAATATCTGATGAAGCAACATTTAATTTGGGAATTAGAATACTCCTCTTTTTGGAATTTTAGGCTAACAAATACTTTGTCATTTCAAACTTTATACCTGAAATTTAAATTAAGTTTTGTGTATATTTAGATATCTGTGCATTTATTTCACATAAGTTTGTACTTTTTCCTTTCCAACTATTCTGGAATAAGAGGAAAGAATGAAGCATATACATTTTAGATTCCTTTCAGCATCATTTTTAAAAGCAAAGTAAAAATGACTGTCATGAGTTTTAAAATAGAACATATTTTACATATAAGCTACATGTATGTAACTGTGACCAATTATATTTCTCAAATAAAAGCAATTGCATTAATCTCTCACCACTAAAACTCTTCTAGCAGTCAGCAGCATACGTTCCTGGGATTTCGATGCATTTCTTACCAGGAAAGAAGTATGTATGAGTCACAGGCAGGCTTGGACAGTAGCCAGAAATGACAAGAATGGCTAGAAGTGCGGACAAGACACAGTTAACTCCATTCCTGAAATAAAATGCTTTCCATAACTCACCAAATGTGTGGTGACATAATAAAAAGCTAGTTTTGTTGTGCTTTCAATATTGTTCAAATTAGAACCAAATAAGGATTTCTTTTAAGGCAAAGGCAATCATGTGTAACCACTTCAACTTTTCCTGAAATCAATACTGCATAATTTCTGCATTTTAACAGATTCTTAAGGACGCCTAAAAGTAAATGCAGAATAAAGGATCAAGTTAAAATATCTGTGGTTGCATATGAAACTTTATGGAAATTTTTATACTATTCTTCAAAACAAACACACTGCAAAAGCATCCTGGAGTACACTTTTCAACAGTTGTTCATATGAATGTGGTAAACACACATCAAAAGGAAAATGTAGTATAAGAAAAACAAATAAAAATATTCCACCAAATTGTTCTTCACTTTTCTTTTTTGACTTAATAGATCCTGGATTTTTTTAAAAGAAAAGGCTTCTATTAAGACTGCTGAAAAATAGAAAAGCAGTTTGATTCATATTAAAGATACAAGCTGTGGTAGATTGAATTATTGATCCCAATTCTTCACCCATCCCTATAAGCAACTTCACAGTCCCTCCCACCTTTAGGTGGAGTTTCTCTCTCTGCCTCTTGACTTTGGGCTCATCCATGATACTGCTTCAGTCGATGGATATTTACAAATATGACCCAAGTACAGATTTGAAATGTATTTGCTTTCTTGTACGTCTGCCATGGTTACTAGAATACTACATCCCTGCTAGTTCACTAGTACCAGAAGGAGGACAACAGACATTGAATAGAGGAGACATTGACACGGAGAGACTTGTAGCCTGAAGCAGACCTTTCCAGTTGAGCCCAGACTAGGTCAACCCAACTGCCTACACAAAGATGCATGAGAATAAATGTGTATTGTTGTAGGGCTTTGAGATTGTGTGGCTCTTTATTATGTAACATTATTGTGGCAATAGCTGACAGATACCTTAAGGCAAAAAAAATGGATTCATTTATTGAATATGCTAATTATTATGTTTTAAATAATGGATTACTGTTCTGTTTAAAATGAGGGGCAAAAAGAAGAAAAAAAATGTTAACGCATACTGATAGCTGTAGTATACCTTATAATATGAGGTAATTTTTAATGCTATGAACTTACTAACATCTTCCTACCCTGTATAACTTCCCATTCTTAACACACCATGCCCCTTTAGAAGGACAATGCAAAACAAGATATGATCAAGTTTTGATCAAGCTCCCCTGCCCCTCCCACAATCCAAAAATTAGAGCAAGAGGGTGGGAATACTTGATCCAAGAGGAACAAATTATGACTAAGTTGAGTCAATGAAATCGTCTTTCTTAAGAGTGAAATTTATGAAAAAAATAGGAAACACTACAAGAAAATAATAATGGCACAACTACAATGCAGTTCCTATGAATAAGTGGCCCCACATGAGGCCTGGCTAGATTTTTCTTATGGAATTGCTACAATGCCAAAATGATCCCTCTGCCCCATTTCACCTTTGCACATTTGCTTTCACCTTTGAAGAAATTTCGATTACTCAATACCAAAGACATCATGTTTTGACTTATAGCTATTCTATCTTATTTTAGTTGGTTATTAGTTTACACTGCTTATATTTATATATATATATATATATATATTTTTTTTTTTTTTCAGTATGCGGGCCTCTCACTGTTGTGGCCTCTCCCGTTGCAGAGCACAGGCTCCAGATGCGCAGGCCCAGCGGCCATGGCTCACGGGCCCAGACACTCTGCGGCATGTGGGATCTTCCCGGACTGGGGCACGAACCCGTGTCCCCTGAATCGGCAGGCGGACTCTCAACAACGGCACCACCAGGGAAGCCTTCTTTATATATTTCACACTGTAAAATTAAAGTCCCATTTATAGTTTACAAAGTCCCATATATGTTTTTTTAACTTCAAAAATGTAACAATTTCTATTCATATGAAACAGCATTAGCTCATCAATATTCAGGAGTGAATATAACTTTAATCTAAAATATATCTTCTGAAAACTTTGAATTCACTGTCAAAGCATAAATTTTTTGCAATGCACTGTGCTTAATTATATTTAGAAAGCCTATTTCAATGAATTAAGAAAGACTGTTTCTCTTCTAAGCTTCAGTGGAACATGGAACATTTAGTTTCTGGCATAGGGTTTAGCGTACAGTAGGCACTTAATTTACATTTGTTCTATGATTTAAAAGCCAGTATGCTTATTGCAGTAGAACATCTTGTAGTTATATACATAGAAATGAAGGGAATGGTATTTTATATGCAAAATTAAGAGCAGAGGACACCAGCTGGGGTGAACCATCAACTGTAACAATTACATTGAGTAGCAAAAGTCCTAAGAATGATTCCTGATGTTTATCAAAGTAAAAACTACTTTCCTAAGAATGATTCCCTGATGTTTAGCAAAGTAAAAACTAATTAATTGGAAAGAATATTTTTAAATGTGAAAAATAAAGAAATAAATAGCAAAATACATTTTCTTTAAAAAGATATTTCAGTGTGGAAGGTTGTCTTCTATTTCTCATTGTCAAAGCCAAAGTACCAAATTTTTTAGTGTGATAACAGTATCACAAGAAGATTAATACATTTTTAAAAAAGTATTTCACTTTAAAGAAATCATTGAACTGTTACAGAAGTGTACTCTCTCGAAAAGAGAAAAAAATGAGCAAAATACAATAAAACATCTCTATACTTTAAGAGATTAGACTCAAGAGTGATGAAAAAGATATGCCAATCATAAATACTTACTGACTACAAGTAATCATCTCCATGAAATAACATGGTTTGATTATTTTGTCCAAATATACTCTCACTCTTTCTCAATTTATGACTCTATAACCATGAGTAGGATGACATCAATAGATGCTTTGATTTTATTTTTCAAAGGCATATTCTTTTCACTAAAACCAAAAGAAAAATGTTTCATGTAATCTTCCATTACTAATTAGTTTTTTCTGCACTCATATTTAAGTAACTTTTTAAAACCCATTTTAAAGCATTTTTTAAATCTATGGTAAGTATGCAAAAATTAAACTATATCAGAGTAGGGGATTCATGGAAACCTGGTAGTGCAGAATTGCAAGCACTTCAAGTCTGTCAAAATTAATAAGAAAAACAAAAGAAACACTGCAGTTCTCCTGTCTAGACTAATAGAATTCTCACAGTCTGCTTATGTTAATAAATGTTACAGGAAATCTATCCCTTTCCTCTAGTGATTGTATTTAGATATTAGAGCCTATGAGTGTTTTTTCAGTTAATCAGAGAATACTTTTTAATAAGAGAATAAATTACAGTTTTTATAGTCTTTATTAACGTTTTTATTAATACTAAAGTGTGATTAAGCATTGTCACATGTTTTTATTGACAATTTTTAATATTCTATGTATATATATGAAAAATCATTGTGCAAATTTTCACATAAAATTCCCCTTTACCAAAAACATTTGTCCATTACACTGCATAGTCTTTCTTGGTAAAATATTTTCTAAAAAAAACCCAAAACCCTCAAATTAGACTATTGATTGTGACAAAAAGAGACCCTTGCAAGTTAATATTGTTATTTGAATGTAGTAATAGTATTTACAACAGCTAAGTTTACCTCTTTCAATTTTGTGTCTTTGTAGTAGAAAACCACCTTCATCCACCTAATTTCTCTAAGAATAAAATCCATAAAAGCATAGGAAATTCAAGTTGGAAATTTCCTTCTTTAAAATATAACAAGCATGAATTAAATTCAAAATTCAGTGAAGAGAAAGATTAAGTACATGAAATTTATTCACTAGAAAATATCGATGTGTTTGTTTTGGAGCTCTACAATCTATTCACTTTTTAAAAGTTGATTTAATATGTTAACATTTTTCATTCTCTTTGACATGTTTTTAATCATGGCAATAAAATAAAATTTGTTCTCACTTTTTTAAAAAAAGTATATTCCGTGTCAAAACTAAGGCATGACAAACTTTATGCTTCCAAGTAACTGCAAACTCAAAGATATTGGAATGAGCCTGTAACCATTTTCCACACTTCATTTAATCAAGGTTTTTTCTGTTTATCCTTGTGTAGATACAGTTCTTATTCACACAGCACATCTTTTTTTTTTTTTTTTGTACATCATGAGCTTTCAATAAAACCAATGAAATTGCAAATCAAGCAATTTTCATAAACATTCTACAATAGAGAACATAATTCCCAGTTACTACATTGCCAATGAAACCACCTTTAGGAAAACTTAATCTTCTCAGTGCAGTTTACTTCCTACATTTAAAGTTTTCATAGTAGCAATTGAGAAAGTAATCTAAGTTATATTACAATGGTGAACACTGAGCATGAAATTTTTTCTCTTATTTTATTGCATAGTGTTTTGAATGTTGTTAAATTTAGAGGATTGCACTGCAATATTTGGTGAGCAGGAATAACAATAAATATTTTTTTAGTCACATGAAAAAATAAATTTGCAAAACCAAAGATTAGAAGATATGTATAAAATTCCTGGAGCCAAGAATCTGTAACACAAATATTACCTCCTTAAAAGAAGATACTTTACAATTAATAATTGTCTATTCAGGGACCTAATTTGAGATTCTCTGTGATTTTCAAATTAGTTTTATGACTCATCTGTGATAAGGAAAAAAAGTTTCTGACCCAATACCCATCTCAAGAAATAATATTAAATTACAGCTTATTTTTATATTAAAAATGACTGATGTGTCATATATTACCTTTCTAAGTATCAACTATACTTCTGTAGTTGTTTTTCATTAATTTATCCAATAAATATTTACTTAAGGCCTACTATGTGCTATTTTAAGTGGTAGATGTGTAACAATGATCAAAACCATCTTTTCTGACCTCATCGGCCTAATGACATTCTTAAAGTTATCCTTTATCTTGGGCTCTTACAGTGACATTTTGCTGCAAACAGCTTAGGTTTTAAAGATTATATTCCTAAATTCATTGGTCTTTATATCCAATTCAATATATGCAACCAGAAATATATCTGTAAGTGTGGAACAGAGTAGGTATACTTTTTGTCTGGCAATGGCTATTCTCACATCTATGAATTTTTTAAAATTGTAAGTGTTTGAGGAGAGGAGTGCTCATGTCTTATGCTCTAGGTCTCAATAGGCTGTCACAACCCTGTGTGTAATATTCTTTCAGGTTTTCTGCTTGAGCAAACTGTTCATTAAAGGAAACCACAAATTATAATTCATACTCAATTGCCTACTAGAGACAATAGTTGTGTGAATAAATGAACAAGGTTTTTTCTACTTTTAATGAATATTTTTAAAACATCTAACTTCTTATTTCTATTTGCTAAGGTAATATTAAAATCAAGTAAAATGTTATAATTTTGCCTTGGTTTGCAAGACTTTGGCAACATTTTTTAATCTGTTTATTCATAATTAGAGTATATTTTAATTCTTAGAAGTTCAGTGCTCAGGAAAAGCAAATATTACCTATAAAAATCTAAAATTTAAAAGTTTAATTTGATTAATAACTTGTCTTTTAAAATGTGCAGGATCTATATTTCTGTTTTTGTGCCAGTACCATACTGTCTTGATTACTGTAGCCCTGTAGTATAGTCTGAAGTCAGGGAGCCTGATTCCTCCAGCTCTTTTTTCTGTTTGTTTGTTTATTTTTCCTCAAGATTGCTTTTGCTATTCAATGTATTCTGTGTTTCCATATAAATTGTAAAATTTTTTGTTCTAGTTCTGTGAAAAATGCTGTTGGTAATTTGATAGGGATTGCATTGACTCTGTAGATTGCTTTCAGTAGTATAATCATTTTCACAATATTGATTCTTTCAATCCAAGAACATAGTATATCTCTCCATCTGTTTGTGTCATCTTTGATTTCTTTCATCAGTGTCTTATAGTTTTCTGTGTACTGGTCTTTTGCCTCCTCAGGTAGGTTTATTACTAGGTATTTCATTTTTTTATAACAATGGCAACCTAAATGCCCATCAACAGAGGAATGGATAAAGAAGATGTGGTACATATATACAATGGAATATTACTTAGGCATAGAAAGGACAAAATTGGGTCATTTGTAGAGACATGGATAGACCTAGAGACTGTCATACAGAGTGAAGTAAGTCAGAAAGAGAAAAACAAATATTGTATATTAATGCATATATGTGGAATCTGAAAAAATTGGTATAGACAATCTTATTCATAAAGCAGAAATAGAGAATAAATGCATGGATACCAAGGGGGGAGGTGGGATAAATTGGGAGATTGGGATTGACATATATACACTATTGATACTATGTATAAAATAGATAACTAATGAGAACCTACTGTATAGCACAGGGAACTCTACTCAGTGCTCTGTGGTGACCTAAATGGGAAGGAAATCCAAAAAAGAGGGGATATATGTATACATATAGCTGATTCACTTTGCTGGACAGTAGAAACTAACACAACACTGTAAAGCAGCTATACTCCAATAAAAATTTTAAAAAAAGGAAACAAGCTCAAAAAAATAAAATAAAATAAAATGTACATGATTACTCAGAACATATGTAACAAAAGAATAAATAACCACTCATGTATGTATTAGTTAATAGCCATAAAATAATATATTTAAGAGTTACTAGTGGTTTATATTTAAGAAAATCTTAGCAAAACCAAAATTAGCTTATTTGGGGTCTACTTTCAGAAATAACATTAAGTGTAAGGCAAGAAAACATAAGTGTAGGAAGAACAGCATAATCTGGAGTGGAAACAGTACATTCTTAGATATGTAAAACTATAAACTTGGTAAAAACTTTGTAAATGTATTTACAAATCAGAAACCAATAAAAATTTTCAAATTAAATGTATACTCAATAAAATTCAAATTAATAGCAATAATTGTATATGTTGTTTTGCTGAAAATAAGGTCTCTGTTAATCAGCAGGGTGAGATTTAGCAAAGTTACCTCTACATTCCTCGGTTTTAATCTTGATGCTATTATCCAGGCACCTGTCACCTTTTCTAAGCCTCAGCTTCTTCACATATAATATGAAGCTTCCAAATGCAAAAATAATGAAGTTTTGCAGAATGTCAGACAAATATAAGGTCATCATATAATGATGGTGACTATAAACATAGTCATCACATAGTGCCAGTGACTATAAATCTTAGTAATTTCTTATTAAAATGAAAAACTTACTAGTAATTATCATACATTAAAAGGTTTTTAAATAAAATCTTAGAATCAGTTAAAAATAGTGATTAAGTAGTTCCTGAAAATGCTTTTGTGGACGGCATCAAAAGTCAGGAAAATCTTTTGAGTTAAGTTACAAAGACATCTACTGGATAATGAAAACTACTGAACCCAGGGCAGAGATAAAAAAGAGCTTACTTACTTTCAATGCAGTGGTTTCTAACGAGGTTTACAAATTAGAATCACCAGACAGAATTTTCATAATACACAGTTACAGGCCCAAACTCCAGGGAACCCACTCATTAGGGCACCCAAGCGGGTGGCCAAGGACTGAGTAAACATAAAGAATAATCATTCAGTGAAATGAAGAGGAACACTCAGGCAAATGCTCATTGGAGCTATGGGTGAAACAAGATAGGGAATAAAATCTCATTTTCTTTTTCATCTTTTCTATAGTAATAACTGCCTCAACCAAGTGTACACATGAGAAATAATTTAGCTGCTTTTGACAAATATGTTGTGCCATTACATTTTAAGATAAAGGAGACTGCCAGTGAAAACGTTCTTGCTATGCTTTCAACTTAGAATCAACAAGAAGGAACCTAAAATAAGGATCAAACTTTCTTTTTGTTGGTTTTATGAGCTGTTAAATCACTAGGGCCCATGGAAAAATTTCAACTTTTGCCATTAAATGTTATGATGTTGCCCTTTCTCAAGTGATAATCTATTTTAAAAAGAAAACAAAAAACTACTCTTGAGTGTTAATTCATTTTACTCTGAAGATGCTAAGATGTGTCTATGAATTTAAGTCCCACATAAAGTGATTCCAAATATATGAGACAAATGTCATACTTGGCAAATTATCTGATGCTAACAAGCCTACACTGTTTCTCTAGGTGCTAAAGTTACAAATAAACATGTTATTTTAATCATCTATTTGCATGCCTCTGGGAATCTATATCTGAATACTTAATTACTCCTTGTGTTTTTACAAGCTATTTCATCTGCATTTAGCTAGGATTATCTGGCTCCCTCTGCTATACCCTTATATCCATGAAGTGGTTTATTCAGCAAGTACTGGTAGAATGCCACTACCGAACACTTTGTGGGGACAGATGCTCTTCAACAAGCAAAGAGAGAAAATACGGGTCAATCTGGACAGTTCTGTGAATGTACTAAAAAAAACCAGGGAATTTACCCCTTAAAGGGATGAACTTTATGAAAAGTGAATTATATCTTGCTAAAGTTCTTAAAAAGTAGGTAAGAGGCCTTTGAAATCAGTAAATCTACAGAATAAGGAAGTGATGCCTATTTTATATAATTTATTTGTACTGAAGCCAACAAAGACGGCTGTTTATAGACAGCATCTTCCTTTCTGAGTTTTTCTAAAGAATAGTTTTAGTTATGTGTCATGGAATACTATTAAGCTTGTTAAATTACACTGATGCTTCATAGTTTTAAAAATAGGGGCTTGTGTGACTAGGTTTATCATTCTTTCATTACACTCAGTCTCACTTTACAAGTAAGGATGCAAGAGAAACATGTGGAGAAGGTTGAAGCCATGACTACATTCACTGACTCACAGACAATCAAATGATAACATAGAAGATGATTTAATAGAATTTTAGAATTGGAAAACACTTTGAAATCATCTCCTTTGATTCCTTTGAATAAAGAATTCCAGGTCAAAGAGTTAAAGTGGTATCCCTAATTTCAGGGTTAGTAGAGATCTATGACTAGAACTGAGATTTTTTCCTAACATTTCACACTTTAACAAATATGCCATTTATCTTAATTTATTGAAAGTGGGAAAATAGTCTGAAATAGAATGCATATAACTGCCATTATTTTCTAATACATTTGTTATCTTCATCTAGAGGCTATTTAAAATTAGATATTAAACAAGCGTTGTTCCTTGCCTACAACTTATTTCTAAAGGTAGACAAGGATGCTGTTAGTGGGTTTAAATCCTGGATTTGTCATTTTTATCTATATGAACCTAGAAAGTTATTTAACTTGCATGTGCCCCTGTTTCTTCATCAGTAACTTTGAGATAATAAAAGTACCACATTCAGTGGGTTGTTCTGATGATTAAATGAGATAAAGGGTGTACAGCACATAGAATAGTGACTGGCACACATTTAGTGCTCATTAAGAAAAGGGATGTCAGTACTAGTATTGAATAGTGCACTGCTGAAGTGTTGTTTGTAATCAACAGAACACAAACATTCAATACACACACACAGAAATGTAGATTCTAGTTATAGAAATAAAGCTTCAGTTATTAGAAGGAACATATTTTAGGTTCACAGTAAAAAATGTCAACATTTTTTAGAGATCTGACCTTATTCAGATCTCTTTTTAGATAAACCATGCCTTTGTTAGCACAATTAAGATAAAATCAGGATAAAAAGGAATCTATAAGCAAAATATTCCTCATGTTGACTTACTTCATATATGTGAGGCCACATCACTACAATTCTGATTTGAATAACTCATAAAATTACCTTTACTTCACTAAATTAAACTTAAATAATAGATTTAAATCAAATAATACTCTAGCTTTTACACAAATTTCAAAACACATTTCACATTTGTAATTTTTTTTAGGACAAAAGGAGTTCAATTACTCATACCAGATTATTAATGGTGGTTATTTCTGTTTTGTTCTTTAAGATATTTTCTAAATTCAATACAACGAAGAGCTAACATTTTGTAAAAAGGGAAAAATATATACTATTTAAAAAGTAAAGGTGTTAGGTTTAGAATTTAAAATAAAAATATTTTAAATACATAAAGAAATCCATAAAAGCAAAGATTCCCCCTATTCGATCTTAAATTAAAAGCATGGGTTTTCCACTTGCTAGTGTATGTGATATTGATGAAAACAACTTTTCTCAACTACTATTTCTATGTCTATAATCATGAATATGATAATACTGTCTTTCTTATTGGACCATTGTAAGGGTGCAAGCATATCAAAACTGATTTGAAATCAGTCCACTATTATTATGTAAATAAATGTGATTTTCACTCATAAAAATTCCATACTCAATATTAACAACACGATTAATCATGAATCATTGTGACATATATTTAAGAAGAGGACTGTTTGAAAAGCTCCTTCTGTATTTTTTTTTTTTTTTTTTTTTGGTCAGTTCTGCCATTTACTAGTTGTGTGATCTAAGTATCTCAAACTCACCAAATGTAGTTAATAATTCTTGGCACACTACCTCAGGTCATTCTAAAAATTAAGTAACATGACATCTATTAAAATATTTTTAAAAAGTAATTTACACTTATAGAGCATTATCATAGTATGTTTACCAAGGACCAGGCTCTGTACTAGGCACTTTGGATGTACTAACCAACAAGGAAAACATGATTCTCATCCTGATGGAGCAGACTAGTTGAATGATTGACATTTATGATGCCCCGTTCTCAGGAGGCAGTTCTCTAAATGACCTTATATTGATATAAAGGGTATTCTCCACATACCTCCATCATTCTCTAGTACATCACTATATTTAGTTTTATTCATAAAACAGGTCACTTTCCATAATTATCCAACTTATATATTTGTAGAATCATCCTACAACTCTCCCACAATTGATCCTCCCCACAAAAGAGACATTTTTCATCAGATTCACTTCTATGTTCCCAGCCTCTGGGACTAAGTCTAGCAAATACTAGAGGCTCTCTCATTATTCACTGAATAAATGAAATTGTCAGCCAACTATTTCTGTATTATTACTTATGGTACTTACAGCAGACAGCAGGAAATCAAGTCAGTTTCTCAGTTGGATGCACTCTACCTAAAGTATACCCCATCCCACAAGGCCCTAGCCCTCAGTCTCCTGCCATCCTTCACAACAGCTATCCTGGCAGATTTCATGGCTCTCCATACTCTCCACTGTTGGTTTTTGGAAGGAAGTCTCTTAAAAGGTATGTGCAGTATTTTTAAAAAGATTTATTAATATAATGAATATGCATCACATGACCCAATATTTGTGTTACATATTTGATATGTAGAAAAAAATGTAAGTTCTATAAAACAACTCAAAAACATATCAGTAGATTTTTCAACTGCTGATTAATAAAGAGACTTGTAACGATTTCTATAAAATTGTGACATTAGAAAGATGATACTCACCCTCCCCCCAACCCCCTTAGTCCCACCATCACCATTAAAAATTTGATTGTATTGGGAAATAAGATTCACCTTACCAATTTTAGTATTACAAACATTTTGAATATTTTCTCTATATATGCTTTGTAGTTTTTGCTTTCAGTTACTCATTAGTCATGGTGATTATCTATATTAATCCAAATGCAATAATCTCTTATCAAGGCACACCTTTTTCCAATGCCTGCCAAGTGTGCCACCTATGGCTATGAAACAGAACAGTTTTTATTCTCCAATAGTATATCTCACATTTTTACGTATGCCAGGCATTGTGTAGAATAACCTATTGCATAATTTAGTGTTTTACAGTTTAATAGGAAGTTTCTCACATATGTCACAATTTCACAACTCTGGGAAATGGAACTGTCCCTGCTTTATATGGTTTCTGTCAGAATACATTAAAAAAACATGAAAGTTTAATAATTATTAGCTATAACAATAATACTATAATACTATAACATACAATTGTATCCCTATTTTACAGATGAGAAAACTAAGTCAGAGAGAAATTAACTAATTTACCTAATTGTGACATAACTAAATCTAGCTTTTCTGTTTCCAAACTACTATGGTTTTATTGCCCCATACCTGTCTTTTTTAAGGATCACATAATATTAAAGCTCAATGCATACAATAACAAAAGATAAAAGCAATCCAAGTGTCCATCGATAGATGAATAGATAAACAAAATGTGATATATACATACAATAGAATATTATCCAGCTTTAAAACGGAAGTTCTGACACATTCCACAACATGGATGAAACTTGAAGACATTACATTCAGTGAAATAAGTCAACCACAGAAAGACATATATTGTATGATTCTACTTATATAAATTACCTAAAGCGGTCAGATTCACGGAGACAGAAAACAAAAAGGTGGTTGCCAGGAGTTAGGAGTTGGAAGAAATGGAGAGTGAAGATTTAATTTATACAGAGTTTTAGTTTGGGAAGATGAACAAGTTCTGGTGGTGGATGATGATAACAGACCTGTACACTTAAAAATAGTTACAGATAAATTTTATGTTATGTACATTTTATCAGAATTAAAAAAAAAAGACCCTCAATGGTATGGCCACAGTTTCACCATTTATATCATACAACAGAATGAATTAATTAATACAGGTGATACTAATCTCCCAAATTGTTGCAGGAAAGTTTGGCATTTTTCTTCTTGGTCATTTTTCATTGTAGATAGTTGTTCCCTATTCCTTAAAAAACTATGTTGATAAGATTTAAAACATTACATTTAGATAAGAGCTCTGCTGATTTTACGTTATTTACCTGAAATCATATCTCACTCTTATGCCCTCCAACCATAGTATGTGTATATCAGATATTTGCATTTATTTTAATGGAAAAGCAAAAGGCTGATATCGATTTATCTAACATAAGGAGACATACATATCATACATGAAAAATATAATTCAAGCTACATAATATGATTCTCTCTTGGCATATTTATTCTTAAAGTATTCTAAGGTTGTGTAGTGCCAAACACAATATTTTTTTTTTCGTCCCTTCGCCAAAGTGAAACTTGACCACTGAAGTCTAAAAGATGTACAACAAAAAGGCACAAACAGATGAGACTTTAAATTCACTCAAGGAACATTTGGGGCTATGCAAGCATGGAGAATATGATTACCTTAAAAAGTACAGTTTCCAGAAATTCTCATAAGAATTCCTCAGCAGGCATTTGGCTAGAATCCAAGTTTCTCTTTTTCTCCAAAAAAAAAAAAAAAAGCGCTTTTGGATATTTTCCTATCTTGACATTTTAGAGAGATCTAAGGCATTGTCAAATGTCATGTGTGCATGTGGTATTTTTTTAATCATATTTTTAAAAACATCTTAATTTGCCTCAAGTTTTCAGTTTCAGAATCAGGAGTCTCAAATTCAATGGAAAGAGTTAACATTTTTTAGCCAATACCACATATATATATCCTAACTAGAGAAATATCACAGACTTCCTGGCTTCCCTCCAAAGACTCTACCAGTCAGGCTCATTGGCTCAATTCCCATTCTACTCTAAAACGTCTTTTTAGTTTGCTTTTCTTTGTCTTTTTCATATTTTAACTGCATAAATTGTTTACTACGAATGCTATGGAGCTTCCCTCCAAGCGACTCAGATAAAAAACAAGCTTTTTAATGATCAGTCAGTAATACTGGAAAAACTGACTTTCTCAGTCATATACTTTATTTCCACAAACCTACACTTACTCTCTACAAACCAGGATTTGCACTTGAATATGTTCAAGCTCTTCTGCCACAGTGAAAGGCCATTTCAAGATTCTCTTATAGTCTTTGCCAAAGTTTCTGTCTACAAATACTTAACACTTCATATTGGCTCCAGAAAAATAATTTCCAAACTAGTGACAAATACTAAATTGACTATTCAGAAGGCCCTATAAAACCTAAAACAGAAGGGGAAAAAACTGGACTGGCAGATTTCGAGAGTTCTACACCATCAGATAGGAAATTGCCTTTTCCTCTTTTGTTCATAATATCTACCTACCTGAGACAGGGTGGAATTTCCACACACAGATACCCTTTCTCCTGTTTAAAACTGTGGTAGATTTGTTGGCAAAAGTCTCCAAACCCATTTCTGTATATATTGTTTGCAGCTGTTCCTTATGTGTTACTTAAGGAAAGGTGAATACTGTGGATGTTTGGGTATAAATGGTAATGGTGACCCTTGAATTTCCCTACAGGAAACCTTTTTCATTTCAACCATCTTCCATTGAACTCAACTAACTTTGAACAACTAAATAACTTTCTTAATTTTCTATGATATACGTTTTAAAACTAGTTAAAGAATATGTTCTTTTTTTCCCAACCTGATATTTAAGCTGAGTAATTTTTAATTACTGAGGTATAATTGACATAAAATTGTGAGATATTTAAAGGATAAGTTGTGATTTGAGATACATATACATGGTGAAAGGATTCCCCTCATGTAGTTAATTAACACATCCATCACTTCATGTGTTTATCTTTTTTGTTTTTGATAAGAACATTTAGGTTTTACTCTGTTAGCAAATTTCAATTATACAATACAGTGTTATCAACTATAGTCAGCATGTTTTAAATTAGATCCTCAGAGCTTATTCATCTTATAGATGAGAGTTTGTATCATCTTACCAACCTCTCCTTATTCTCCCCACACTCCAGCCCCTGGAAACCACTTTTCTACTCTCTGTTTCTGAGTTTTTAAATATTATGCATATTTCAATAGGTATTTAAAATATCTATTAGATATCTATGTATAATTAAACATTAAGTTATGCATTTTTGTATACCTCATTGTTCCTTAGCACATTAGCTGGTTCTTTAACCATATGAAATCTTTTATTCTGCTGGATAAGAATACAGACTTTGGAACCAGAACACCTGGGTTTAAATCTATTTCTGACAGTTACAAATTGTATGACCTTGGGATAGAAACACCATAATCTTGCTGTTCCTCAATTTCCTCATCTGTTAAGTGTGTACTATAAGTAAGCATCTCATAGAATTTGTATAAATATTAAATTTTTAATATATGTGAAGTGTTTAGAAAAAAATGTCTGGTAAATACTTATTTCTAGCTCTGTCAAAAATTGCTTCGAATCAATTTTACCTGAAAGAATAGTTATTGCTGGATAAGCCTTCTGTAGAGCAGTGTGGTAAAATAAATTGATATCACTTGATTCATATTTGCTATGTTAAAAATGAAAGGGAAAAAAGTTCTTGTATACATACATGTTGAGGCATTTCAAATGTCTCCCCTACTAGTTTTAATCAAACATTCATTTTCCATTCCTCTGTTCCATATTCTATATTTATTAATTCTATCCTTTTTCCTCCTTCCCCACAGCTAATATCCTTGTTCAAAGGACGGTCATAACTCTCCTAGCCTAGTCTCCTAACTCTCCTGCACTAGTCTGTTAATCTGGCAATCAGTCTTGCTACCCTCAAATATGTAATAGTTCTGGTGAGAAATAAAAATAACCTAATTAGACTATTAGAAATAGAAATGGCGGTATGAACAAGAAGGAAAATGGAGAGCTAAACTGATAAGACTTGACAACTGATTTCATATAGGAAGCAAGCAAGAAAGAAGAAGAGGAGTTACAGGATACAGTTGAGGTTTTGAACTTGCAGTGATGGTGTTTAATATCAAAAGAGAGTCTACTCTCCTTTGGATAACACATCTGCTGTCATCTGCTACTTTCATGAATACTGAACTCCAGATCTAAATTTTAACCCAGACTGTCCTGTTGTGTTCCAGATGTAAATATCCACCTAACTGATATTTCCATTGGGTGTCTCAGAGTAAACGCACTTTTACATTCATCACCTTCCAGGTATTGCCCCTCCTCCCATGTTCCCTAACTCACCACTTAGCTGTTCATGGCAGAAACCTAGCCAGCATCTTGCCACTCCCAACATCCTGCCATCATCCTCCACATTCACATCCAATTCATCACCAAGAAACACCAGTACCACCAGGTCAACACAACTCAAACCAATGCCCGATCTTCAACATCTCTGCCACCTCCTACTCCACGGCTCTATGTTCTCTATGCTGAACTACTAAGACCACAGCACCCCTGACCTCTAAATGGTCTCTTTACATCCATTCAGGTAGAAGACTTTCTATGAAACACAGATATGATCAAATCAATAACTGGATGAAAACTCTTCAATGGCTTCTCCTTTTGGCATGAAAAATACCAAATATTTAACCTGACTTCTGGAGCTCTTTACACTCATACCCAGGCTAATTCCCCAGGGTCATCTCTCACTTCTTTGCTTTCAGCTCTGTCAGTTCAATAAACTTCTCTTTTTTTCGGTTACTCAGAGTTGTACTCTCTCAGGTCATTTATGCATGGTATTCCTTTTGCTTGGAACACTGCCTCCTAACCACTGAACTTGGCCTAATTAATTTCAAGTGATCCTTCAAGCTACAGTGTAAATATCACTTCCATGGTGACTCTTTCAGTGACCACAGTCTAGTTTCAGTTCCCTTCCAATAGTTTCTTAAAGTGCCCCGTTTTTCTATCACACACTCCTCATAATTTACTAAACTACCTTATTAATAACTATTTTTCTCAATGGGCAGAGTGAACTTGAAGTGGATTGGTGGCTAAATTTCCAGGTAGAAATCCAGCAAATATTCAGAATGTGATGCTCTTGAAATAAAGAGAGAGAGGTAAATAGTGACCAGCATAAATGTGACAGCTGACACTATGAGACTGCTAAGGAGACACTGTAGAGAGAGAGGAGGGGAAGTCCAAGGAAAAGTCTTTGAGGAAACCTCCATTTAATTTGTAGCAGGAGGGAGGTCAGGGGAGAAAGGGAAAGAGAGAGAGAATATAAATAAAAACATTCAGAGAAGTAACCAAAGAAAAAGCAAGTCTCAATTTAACTGGGTAAAGTAATAGGATAACCCTAAAACTGACAGACCCCGCTCCCAGGACATCACTCTAAAACAAGGAACAAATTAGAAGAAATTATAGTTGAATATGAATATTGCAAAAGTACTTACATGGGTGCTTCTATTTTATTCTTTCAAACTAAGTTATGTATAATTATAAGTATCCAATTTTATTAATATATTGCTTTAGTGCAGCCAAGATATAACTAATATATGTAAATTAAATTTCTTTAAAAGTATTCATTTATTCCTGTCTATCTAAAAGTATATATATATAGTTTGCATTGTCCAGCATTTCAATCACTGTGAAATTTAGTTTGATAATTGGTCTTATTTATTTTTAACTGAAGGAGAAATTTATTTTTGTTTAATTGAAGCATTTTTTCTAATGAGTGCTAAGAGGTTTACAACCTTTATATAAACCATCCAATTAATGTTAAGCTAGAAAAACATTATCTTCTCTTTTGATTTGGTCGTAATAGCTAGATCCATTCACACAGGCTTAGAATATTATATATTTAATAGAAGTTTTGCTGTATTTATTCTTCTTTCACTTGACAGAGTTTTCTGTTCAAAGAATATGTAGTTCAATAAATTATCTTCTATCAATAGTAATTTTGGATATTTTACTAATAAATTCACATTGTATTCAACCATGTAATAAAGATCAAATAGTAAGTCTATTCATCTCCACATATGCTCATAAACTGAAGGGTTCTGCTTACAGATTCTTCACTTTCATATTTTGGAAAACTTTATCCCTTTTTTACTTCTTATCAAAAGAGAGGAATCATTTCTCTTCACCAAACTTCATAAAATATTCCTTACTTTTGTCATAATGATATCGCTACTTATTCTTTCAACTAATATCTTTCAATATATACCTGAGGTTCTCAGACTAGTACGCTGGAAAGAATCCAATGCTTGCCTTCCAAGAGTTTGACTCTTGTCTTCTTGAAAGGAAATATAGAGACTGCATTTCCCTACAAAGTTGAGAAAGGGGGAAAATGCATACGTGTGCACACTCACACAAACACACACATATACACACTCTTAATCAGTCACCTTGGTAAGAGAGGGGGTAATATTATGGAATAACACTGGAAAGAAGTGTAAATGGTATTGTCTGCAGGTCATGAATCCAGTGAGGGGCAACAACCAAGAGCTTCCAGTGAGAGACAGGACTTTGCCAGCAACTGAATGTCAGAAAACTGCAAAGTTCACCCATGCTTAGTGAGGAATAAAATAGAATGTAAAACTCAAAATAAACAGGGCAACATTTTACCCTAGCAATCGAAGTCTGGTTTGAACCCAACAGTCCTTTTCTCCCATTTCCTGTGGGAGTCCCTGTGATTCAAGGGTAACTGAATTTCATCCCAGTGAGTCTGGGACGTGCACATGACGATAAATGAATCGAGCTCATGACTGACGTATGGCAGAGAAGGATGGGCGACCAGCAACAATTAAAAGGAAGAAAATAATCACTCGTCTGTACGGATGTTCTTGCTTCTCACAACATCTCCCCTACTTTATTTCCCTATTCTGTATCACAAAATCCAGGTTAGACAGAGTCATCCTTGTCAGATCCTGTTCTACCAACGAAGTGAATAACCCCTTCTCTGTGTGGCTTTGTGGCTTATAATTTCCCAAAGGTTGTAAGTATCACAGCTTTAAAATCAACTGTTTGTCCTCCCTCTTAAGGCAAAATTAATGTCTTTTTATATCCTCTAACACGGTCCCTTGTTCAAGGTGGCAGGTTTTGAATAAGCATTTGTTAGATCACCTCTCAGCATCAGTGCCTGCACACCATCCTAGGTTTAAAACAAAGACAATGACTAGATTTTCCAAACCTCTCTTGGGCATGCAGGTCCCTACTCCATCGCTAACTATTGAAAATGCATCATCCTTTGTTTACTCTGTCAAATGCCATCTCCCTCACAACGCCTTCCAGATTACCACAATTTGATGGATGTCATTACCTTTATTCCCACTGCACCTTGTTATACTTCATTCATTGTACATGTTATACTGACCTGCTTCATATGTGTAACTGCTTTATATGCTTAGCTAATAATTGACTGAAACCCCAAAGAACAGAGACACTTTTTTTTTCATTATCTTTGAATTCCCTCCAACATCTAACACAGTACCTCTGTGAGAGAGTTGAGATCTAATGCATATTCATTTCAGCTAATTGATTTGAACTTGGCCCTAAAGGGAAAAAAATGCAATATTTAGCCTCACAGTAACTAGCAATTTGATACTGAATGTAAGGAAAAGTATTTGAAGTAATACACATGATTATATTTATATCCACAAATATTTACCCCAGAATTAAGCAAAACCATACTTTACATGTTCCTCATCTTTAGTAAGTTCAAATTTTAATGAAATAAAGATGTCTATGCCTCCCATGTCATATCTGCGATCCATCCTCTGCCTCTAAAGGTATGCTGAGTTTTGTAAGTATATTCAGGGGTATGAATACAATTGAGTGTGCATGTACTGCAGTTCAGTGGAAATAGTATAGGTGCATTATAATTATCCCTGAGTTGGTCAGCCTCCCTTACCAGACTGTGAGTTCCTTGAGGACAGTACCTGTTTACTCAGGTCCTTGGACATAATAGACTTGATTAAATAGTTCCTAAATTAGTTAATTATTTTAGAAATAACAACTTAACAGAGGGGTTGTATTGTGGGAGCAATAATAATAGCAACTAACATGTGAATCTGTGCACCACCTTGTATCCATTACATAATTTTATCCTCCTTACAAGCCTAGGAGGGAAATGTTGTGATCCATGTCTTCAAGATGAAGCGATGGAAGCTTAATGAAGTTAGTTAACTTGCCAAGGTCACAAAGCCAATAAATTTTGAAAGTGGGATATGAAACCAGACATTGTGACTCCATATCTCTTAACTGCTTAGGAAAGAGGGAAGGAGGTGGTAATTCCCAGGGTGAAAGAAGAGCTGATACTGGTAATTCGTACAGGGGAAACATTGTAAAGGAATAGGAGAGCTTTGTGAATGTCAGAGGGTTACTAGAAAAGAATAAAAGATAAGTTTAATTGGAGTGGCGAAACTGAGGGAAAGCCCATGGGAAGAGGGAGAGAAAGAGAGAGCTTTATGACACTCAAATTTAGGTTATTGTGTTCCAAGGGAAAATCCATCTAGGAACACACAGGTGAGTGGATTCCAGTGGAGAGTCAATACATAGTGTTTTCACAGTAAGGTTAAGAAGCACAAACTTTGGATTATTTCTCCACAGAGATTCAGGCTAGGGCCCATGAGTAAAAAAAAAAAAAAAAACAGATGAGAAAATAAAACAATACACAAAACTAGGTAAAACATAATGGCTTTCATTCCCTGTATGCTAATATCACAGTTATGTTTCAATATTAACTTATATGCAATTATTATTTTCTTCTGACAATTACTCTCCACTATTTCAGTTTTTCCTTTGAAGCCTCTATTTCCTTTTGCATTACTACGCTTATACCAACAAAAAGGCACATATTTTTGATTTAAAAGGAAAATTAGACAACAATAGAATTATATATAATGATCTCAGAAATAATTATATTTTCAGGACTGATAAATCTTACACTACCCATTAGTTGATTTACTGAGGAGTAATATGACAAGCCACAGTGAAATAAATTATTTGCATTGAAAAATAAACAGTGTATTGTCTTAAAACATCCCATTTAGCAAAGATGTATGAATGCAGTATATTTGGGGGATATATTGGTCTTCAGCATGTATTGCCAGTTTAGCGTTTTAATACAGATAACTAACTTATTAGGAAAACAATAATATTCCTAAAATCAAGGATATTTAACAAATAACCTAAGTCACTACAGTAAGAAGAATTTTCATTTGGCCTTAACAACCTCGGGTGAGTTACCTCCACCTGTCTATGATGGTTTTCTCATCAGGAAAATGGAGAGAATAGTGGTGCCTACCTCACAGGACTGTTGGGGGCATTAAATGTGCTAGTATGTGTCAACATGTGGGAGCAGAACCTGGTAAATGCTGTACGTATAGATGTTTGTGCCGCTACTTCTATTATTTGTTGAACATTTAACTTCTGTTTGATCATAAACGTAATATAGACCAATCAACAATGGTGATTATTACTCATGCACAATTAACTACCTTCTAAATAAAACAATGGTAAAATAATCACGTTTTGTATAGTGAAAAAGTTTGTATGATTTATAATACCTAGAATGTGGGTTCTAAACAAAGGACGATGTACATGGCCTTACTTTCCACTTTGAGTTGACTTCCTTTTTGTAATTTTTGGCTCCTAAATCCATAACCCACACCAAATCCTCACAAAAGACAGAACATGTGGATGTAAATGGTAACAGAAAATCATAGATCTCACAACATAACAGGTGATTTCTTTATAATAACAAGTCCAAATTATTTCAAAATAAAGATGTAAAATTAAACACAATTATTCTAAAGAAAAAAACATAGCTAACGTCAGTCAACGGAAATTCCACACTCATAATAATAGTGGGGCTTTTTCCCCCTTGCTGGCTCACTTAAAAGAACTCTAGTTGGGGGCTTCCCTGGTGGCGCAGTGGTTGGGAGTCCGCCTGCCGACGCAGGGGACACGGGTTCGTGCTCCGGTCCGGGGGGATCCCGCGTGCCGCGGGGCTGCTGGGCCCGTGAGCCATGGCCGCTGAGCCTGCGCGTCCGGAGCCTGTGCTCCACAATGGGAGAGGCCACAACAGTGAGAGGCCCGCGTACCGCAGGAAAAAAATTAAAAAATAAAAAACTCTAGTTGGATTTATGTATTTAAAGCTTAAATAACCACAAAAGAAACTAATACCAAAGGGCAAAAGGAAATAATCTTACAGCTCTGCGAAGCAGTTAGCTATTCCCTTCATAAGTGAAGGGGAAGGGATATATGGCCCAGTTCATTAGTCTGTAGGATTTGACAAACAATGTTGAGAGGTTTTCTGAGGCTACGCCCCACAATGAACAAGAGTGTCTGTGGTAAATGACAGCCTCCTAGGAGGAAGGTCTGAGCCCTTCGTAAAATTCCTTGATTCAAACATACCCACAGAGCACATGCCAGCCGTGTTCAACAATTTATGCTTTAGCTGTTACACTTCAGATCTGAGCTGCAACAAGGAGATAAAATATTTTGTTTTTCTTCAGTGAGAGGAGTAAAATCTACCAGAATGAGCAGTAAAATAACATCTCCTATGTCTTTGTGTGAAAACCTAATGTGATCAAATACAGCTGGAATGTTTGATATATTTCACTTAGTTAAATGCCAGTGGGCATATTGGTAAAATAATTTCTATTAAAATTCCATTTGATTCCTTGGTTTGGTTATTATTACTTAAAGGTCCAAAATTGTCTGAGTTAAAATATAAATCTATCCCGGATCTTGTTTTATAGGTCTTTTTTGCTCTATAGGAATCTGTGTCAATTTCAGTGAGCAACTATTTTTATTATAGAGCAAGAGATTGTACATCTGCCTAAATTCATAAAAACTGGAATCAAGAACATCTTATTCAGACATACTTATTCACTAGAAGCAAGTTTAGTGTTTTACTCTATGATCACCTGTCACACCTGAGAGGTTTTAATGTTTCTTTTTATTTACAGATGCTCAAAAACAGCAACTTTTACACTGGAGCACACTGATGATCAATTATTACATTTATTTGAATATGGCCTTATACTGCATTTTATATAGCACATCATATGGTGTATTTACTTTTTATTTTAGTCATTTATCATTAGTGCCATGTGCTTTGTATAACAGTGGGCAACGGGAGATGCTGTTGGGGTTAGTGGTTAGAGTAAGAAGACAAAATAGAAGAAATGCAAAAACATAGTCACACCCTCAGGAAATTCAATTTTCATATTTCTAGATTCATGAATGTTCAAAATGGAACTATTAAAGATTGAATGCAATGTCCCACCATCTATCTTTGGTGAATGACTTTCATTTGTATGTGTGTTAGGCTAAATTTATTAAATATTCTCTAACTCAACTATATCTTACTTTACTATCTGGTCTTATCACTTGTATTATACAGTCACTTTTAAAAATAATTCTCACATAGGACCTTTCCAAATATGTAAACATGGCTCGTGATCTAGACAATGGCAAAAAAATATAGATGCACAATTTTAGAGCAGAATATTATTACTATAATGATCTTCTACATAGGTAGAAGACTTCTTTTCATATCCTTTTAATGAATCAAATAAAACAAAAACCTTCAGATTGTGTATGTACATACCAATCTGTTACATATTACTTCAAGTATCTGTTTAAAATAAATATTGATTCAGACGTGCAATAAATTCATAAACAGCACTTCTCTGCATTTACTTTGAAGACAAATTACCGAGGGAAGTAAAGATGTCAGTTCCTTTATCACAGATCCAATTTTAAGACATGTCAAGGAATAAAAATGTATGACTCTTAGGCGACTTTGCTCTTCTCAAGCTGAGGAATGCAAACCAGGGTGTACTATTATTGTTAGACTACAAAGATAAGACCACCCTGAGTGGCTCGTGTGAACACTGTCACAGCTGCTCCTTTTCTCTTTGAAATCATTCAAAGTGATGCATGAGGACGAGGCTGCTTTTATCAGCCTCCCACTCGGGGTCTGTTTAGCCCACTGAGGAAAATACTTGTGATATACTGCTGACAGAAAACAAAACATGATCCAAACAGCAGGGCTGCTACTCACAGGATATTATTATGTCAATCAAGCGATGCAGCTGTGATAGAGAAAATCCTCTAACGCAAATATATTTGGGGGTAGGAAGAGACTATTTGTGCTTCTATATATCTGTGTTAGGCAAATTGTCAATGGCCCTGTAGCAAGATGATCTGTATTTAAAAAAATCCTGGAAATCGCTTTCCTCATCATCACCATCATTATCACATATTTTTCTCTCTCTTACAAAGGAAAGCACCATGCATCCATTGATTCTGGAGGAAAAAAAGATTGAACCACCGTCTCAACATCACCAGAAACAAGTGAGATAAAGCTGTAAAATATTTTAACATATAACGTAAAGGGCATTGTTATATGTGCAATACATAAATTAAATCCTTTGATCCTTATAAAACCCTAAATGCAGGTGTCTTCCTCATTTCACAGATAAGAAAATCGTTCACAAAATTAAGTAACTTGACCAAGAGCGCAGAGCTGGTAAAAAGCTGAGATTCAAAACATATCTATAATAATTTTCCCATCATACCATCACCACACCAGGATCAAATTTTTGTTTTAATTTACCCAAATGCATTTGGAGTCAGATCTGGAATGTATCTTGTAAAAAGATGGATCAAAGGAATTTTTATTTTTGTTATATTTTGTTATATTAAAATATATGGAGGCTGTCAATTTACTGAGAGTACCTTCCAAGTATTCTGTTGCAGCTAGCCAACTCTAATAGATACTTCAGAAGCTATTTAAATTTACTGTAAAGAAGTATGTTTTAGGATTAGAGGAAATTAATAAATACATTTATAAATCATTTGCTTAGAAATCAATATTTCTTTAAAAAGGTCTTTAACTTTCTTATCATATGAAGGTCCTCTATAACTTAATGGGATAAAAATATAAATTGTTGATGATATGCAGGAAATCATTTGGAAAAAGTGAAGTATCAACATTATTAATAAGTAGAGGTTATACGAAATTTCTTTATATGCATCTCTGAATGGAAAAATATGTGGATCATAGCAAAGGCTGCCATGATATAAGTGTACATTGAAGCTAAACTGTTATGATTTTCTCCCCAGTTCTTGAATCCAAGAATTCAGAAAGTCCCAGAAAGCATTCTAAGAATACTGCTTTGACCAGTTCCTTTAGGACACCATGTTTGATCCAGGACCCTGATCAAGTTAAAAACTAAACTTTAAATTTATTTTCCCTCTTACCCAATTGTTCCAATAAGTTATTTTCATTAAACCCTAAATGGCTTGTTCATTATTCTCCCATCTACCAATCTTTCTTTTGTTCTTTGATTTGCATTTTCCTGTTGGGTTTGAGACGACACTAATTTCCCAGCTACAGCCTTTGACCCTCCAGACTGTGGTTTCATTTCTCTCCCTGAGCTGGCTTCTTAGGACTAAGAATGGTAAACTCCATCACTCTTTAAATTGGCCTGAGACTCTCTCTTCTTATTTGGCATATGCTATTACTGCACATTGGAAAAGAAAAAAGAGTGAGAATTTGCTCAGTATTCCGTCAGCAAAGAAATAATCACAATTAATTTATAGATAACCACAATAGAAAGAGTCTATGTGTAGGATTTTGAAAGTTAATTCTATCTACGTATAACCCCGAAGTATCTTGGTTATTCCTTTCTTCATTTGAATCAAAAACTATATCTAAAAGCAAATAAAATATATGTTGAGGGTTACAAACAGAAGTGTTCATTAAATAAAAATCCCTTATAAATTAAAATTTTCTGTAAATTTTAACACCAGCTGATTACAGAAAATGATGATTTATTTGCTCATTTAAAACCTGTGAAAATATGGTGCAAAATCTTTTAAAACCACTTTAGTTATAGTGATTTATAGGATTTTTCTAAAATATTGTAAGATGCAACTAATTTCCTATCTTTGTCTTTGAAACACAGACATGCCTTTTTTTTTAAATAGCATATTTTCAGTATTTACTTTTTCACCTTATGAATTACACTTTGGAAAGATTTGTTGAGTAACAGCATAGATATCTATCTGACTATGGTAATTAAAATTGAATTCAGTCTGAAGAAAGGAAGACTGATTATATAACATTTCTGAGACCTTTGGATCAATTCGAACATGATGGCTTTGCAAATTCTCAAACACCAGTTCAACCAAAGCATATTTTACATAGTCTTCATTTGCTGTTTTTCAGTCACTAAATATTTTGCTCTAAAGAATAAAATGTATCAAGTGTTCATTTATAAGTAAAGATGTATGTGTGTAACTCATATCACAGAAACAACAGACTGCCTTTATAACACAACACCATCACTGAGACTTCTTATTTAGTGATATATGTAATTTGACTCGTGGTCCTCTCAAATCTATGTAACCATAAGCTGTGTTACAGCACTGCTGTATTCTAAAGACATATTAATTTCTGTTTTTAAAGATAATATCAAGTCCTTGATCAACTAACAGATTGACAAAGGACAGTAAACATATTATGAAAATGATTACTTTAAGACATATTTATCTCATTTCTGGGCCAATTCCAATGGGGCAGGATACAATTTTAAACTAAAAAGAAAACAATGAAATTTTTAATTTACATCATATTCTCTAACAATATAAATGGACAAGTCAATAGTGGAGAGATGTTGATATGATGCCTAACAGTCAATGAATAGTTTCTTTGTTTGTGATGAAATAATGTTTTGGTGAAACTTCTGTAGACTATCATCACTAAATGCTGGTTGGTTTTCATTTTCAAATTATTGTAAAACTGCTTGAATAAATAAGTCATTCTAACTGAATGCTAAACTTTCTATAGAACTGAACATTTCTTGAAAAATGAGGTCTGATTCGCATCATTTAAAACCTTTATTAGTCATTAAGAATGCACCTTTTGCATCCTTCTCAATTTTGCATCCTTCTAAAATTTTAGAAGGATTTGAAACATCTTCAAGTTAGAGTGGAATCATATATATATATATATATATATATATATTTTTTTTTTTTTTGAGGTACGCGGGCCTCTCACTGTTGTGGCCTCTCCCATTGCGGAGCACAGGCTCCGGACGCGCAGGTTCAGTGGCCATGGCTCACGGGCCCAGCCGCTCCGCGGCGTGTGGGATCTTCCCTGACCGGGGCATGAACCCATGTCCCCTGCATCAGCAGGCGGACTCTCAACCACTGAGCCACCAGGGAAGCCCTGGAATCATATTTTAACATTACCATACAGAAGAGGGCTAATTATGAATTAAAAACACATTCATCAAAGGCCCATTATGTGCAAAGCACTCTGCTAGGGACAGGGAAATACAGAAATAAATCATTTTTCTAATACCACCACTACACCTTATAGAAATTATTATAGGTTTATGGCTTATATAATTGATGCTAGCTTTTTTTCCTTTAGTGTCAAGGTTGCAGTGTATTGGAGAAGCATAAGAAAGCCCCAGTTTTGTTTCACAGGAGGACAATTTATACATGTTGAACATGCAAAGGAGAAGACTGGCAGTGCTCACAGAAGAAGGCAATCCTGTCATTAGTTACCTATACGGGGAAGTGATCTGAAAAGCCGCTCTTTGAAATCAGGGATCTCAAAATCCCACTTTAAATATGTCCTTACTGTAACAAATGGAATACTTGAAAATACTGACAGATAGACATAAAAAGCAACAATTGAAAGAGAATTCTTTATTTAAGAGGAATAGTCAAGCAGAGGAGATGTATTTCCCAAATCTGTTGGCAACCTGTGTGCTGCTACATTTTCAAACCAAACACTTAGTGATTACCTGTTCTGTTCAAACCTTTTTTGGTCATGAAAAATGAATTGTAATATTAAAAATAAATGGTAGGTGGAAGAAAACATTTGAAACAGTTAAACTTGGAGCTACTCTGGTTGAAATAATGAAGAGCAAGAGAAATGTTGGTGACAAAGTTCTGCCCGGCCTGTGAGGCTTCTTCAGCTCTAGTTTGGAAATCACTGCATTAGACAATCAAAAATGCTTCCAGAATATTTTAATTTCCATTCATATAATCAGTTAGAATTATGCTATATTTAAGAGCAGCACTTCAATGTATGAATCATCATCATAACTATTCTATATGTTATACAAATCCTGAAAATTAAAGTAACAACTTTCTGCAACAATCTAAATTCCTTTATTAAAAGGTTTTGTGAGAGAAAATAAGAGTTACACTATAATAAAGTTAAAAGCTTAATATAGCTACTGTTTGTTGAAATTTCAATATAAAATGTTTGAACAGGTAGAATCTATCTTTCTGAAATGGTTTGAATTGTTGCACAAAATCCAGTGTCCAAAGTGAGGTATCCTTCAAAAACAAGTTTATCCTGAGTTGGGAAGAGTCTAGAATTCTGTAGGAAGTGGAGGAATTCCAAAGAATTCTGAAGAGCCCATCTTTCTCAGAATGAAGAATAATATCTCATGGTAGGAAGCATTGTGAATACAAAAATTTAGTTATCAGTCATTATCAAACGGAAATTTGAACAAATATTTCTGATGTTCACTGACCAGTGTTGAAAAATCATAACAAAATTCTGCCCTTTCACTCATTATGCGCTTGCTAACTTTACGTGCAGTTCAGGTCTATATATTAGCCCAATCAAGTTGTCACCTGAAACAGCTAAAAAGCTGTGGCACGAACAAGAGCTCTTGTACACACAATAAAATCGAAGTTTTTCTGATAAAAAAAGTGAAGTGTGAAGATTCATCATATTGCAGACTGGCTGTTACAAATAACATGACTAGAAAAAATAGTCAAGACAGTAGAAGATAACAAAAGAAAATGAATCACATTAGTCATGGTTTCTCAAAAATGTAAAATACTGTTTTGCTCATTTATTTATGACCAATACTGCTAGAAATAAAAGTTGCCAAACTAAGTGTGAAAAAAAAAGCGCACATAGACCAAAATCAACAGGAAATGAAAGTTATGAAGCCTTCGAAAGTAGTCACTGTATCAGCAACAGTTCTTGTGTTTCATCTGTACATTTAAATTCCAAATTGATGGCACCAAGCATATTTCATAAATATTTTAATCTTAAAATTAGAAATTTATGATTCATTGCCTCTGAGTTTAATTAAATAAAAATGATGTAAAACAGAATTTAAAATTGAAATTGGTACCATCTAACCAATCAACCACATCACATGACCATATGCAAATCCACTGAGTATTGGCTGTGGTTGGCTACCATGTGATGCAAGGTCTGGATTAAGGAATCTTCCACTGAGAAACCTCAGTCACCATTCCCATGCCCTAAAACAAAAACACTAATACTAACACCAATAATCATTTAAGGGTCTTTTCATTCCAAATGGTCAGAGAGGGAAACATGAGGAACCACCCTGCCTTAAGGGACAGGCATTCTTCTTCAAGTTTAATGGACTGCCTAGCTGGGAAGGATGAATAGATACCTCAGAAATCTCTGCTTAGTGTCTGTCCCTAGTAACATTAAATGGCTTACTGCAGTGCATGAGGAGAGAGAACTTTCAAGGAAATCAGCAGGAGCTCTGTAAACTTGTTCTGTTTTCCTATGGATGACAGCCAGTACCCATTTCTCCAAACTTGTAAGGATCCAAGCCTTCCTGGAGGCCAGCTCTGGGGACAAAGGTGCTTTTCCAAAGCTGTTACAGATAGGGACATTCAGACTGAATGAGAAACACAGTAAACAAAAGCAAAAACTACCAACTCGAAACACTGGCTATACAACACATACTTCCTTCCTACTCTTCCACTGCTTACAAAGACCAAACTGGATTCTTTCTGTTGTACACAAGAAACTAAGTCATTGAACAGATATATATATATATATATTTAAGCAGCATTAAGGAACAGAACTTGGGAAGATCATGTAAATAAAGTGGGATGAAGTTTTGATTTTTGTACTTGGAAAATAAAGATAAAGAGATTATAGGGCCAACTCAAAATCTATAGTTTTCTCAGGTATTTTTGAATTTACATGGCCCAAATACAGAAAATGCTTCAATTATCTCATCTCGTTGAGGAGAAGAAAGAAAACACTGAGTGTGACCAAAGATAAACACAACCACTGTTACTCAGGCATTCAACTGGTTCTAAAGTGTGTGAACTGTGGGAGTCGAAATTTACAATTCCTTTGTGTTCCTTCAAAAAAGCCATCCTATCCAAAAGAGATCATAATGAAAATTATTCACTTATTATGTGAAATGTGAATTTTTATGAAGTGCTAAACAACCAGAAATTTACTAAATCCAAATTTAATTGAAATTAATGGATTCACACATGAAAACTTGACCATACTTGCAAAATAAATGCAATGTAGTCAGTAATTGTAAATTCAATACACACGCCTGAAATTTCACATTGAGTTTAGGGTCCTGTGAAAGCACTCTGAATTGAATTAAGGTGGATTTTAATCAGTTTTCATTGTCCTTCACCTTTGTATAAATTAATGTTATTTGTTATTTTATTTCTGAAATGAGCCTTTGTACATCTTCATATGATTTGAACCCAGCTTATGTGACATATGAATGTCAAACAAAATGACAATATTCTAAACAAATTCATTATTATATTCCAAAATGCACTGCTGGTATATTTAAAAGTTTAAAAGTGGGCATATATATTAAATCAAGCCATTGCATATATTACGTATATAATTCTATTTGTGTCATTTGCCTGCTTAAGTCCCCATAAACCTCTCTAAGTATGACGTTAACCTAGCATATCAGATCTTCAGTGCACTAGACCCAATATTCTACCTCTGGCTATGGGAGCGCTGCGTCATTTGTGAAAGAGTGTGAAAGCCGTTCACAAATTAATTTAAACCTCTTTTAAACTTATACAATACTTTCAACCCATTTCATCTCATGATATTGGTATAATTCAATCTATAACACATGTTAATATAGTATATATAATAGAATACTGTATATTATATTACTTTTCCTCAATACATCTCTTTCAAGCTACAAGTGTTAGCCATTGTCTTTAATATATTGGGAAATTCTTAACAAATGCCAGTTTCAGCAATACTTTACATCATCTTATAAATTTCAACAAAAATGCCTTTTACTTTCTTCCCTAGACTTAAGAGCCCTAATTTTTATATTTTTATTATACTTTTCTAAACCTGCTTAGATAATTTATGTCCTTTTTCAGTATCATTGTATCTTTCTCAATTATAGCAACCAGAAGTATACACAGTATTCTTGATGCACAGATTCATTACTACTTATATGATGATACATTTAGTTTCTAATCTTCCTGAATTTAGTTGGAATCTTGGAAAATAACTACATTTTCAGATCAGAGAATTATCAATATAGAACTCCCAGATTCTCTCATATTCTTTAACTTCATAAAATACAAATGCAGTTTTCTCTTGGATGTGATAATTTTAAGATAAACTATCCTCAATTTTCAAATAAACAGCACACTCTTTTAGGGAAAAAAAATGCCTTCAATCACAAGTAAAATATAGTATTATCAATGTCATTTTGGCTGAGATTATCCGTGTAGACAGCACTATATGGTTCCAAGTTTGAATATTTACTTAGATAATATATACATATTCTCCAGAATTAGTACTTTACATAATTACACGATAAAAATGCAGCCCTTCCAGTGTGCAATCTAGGTTAAGAATATAATTTTCACATTATTGAATTTTCTCCCACTCTAATCCTGTGCTCTTTATGCACTTCCTCAATATATCATTATTGATTACCCTCTAGCTGTCAGGCATTGGACTCTGCAGGGGATACAGTGATGAGAGAACAAATGAGGACAGAAAGAATCCCCCCCACGATTCCGAAGCATGTACCCTAGATATTGCAAATGTGCAAACTTTACTAAACTGGCATTTCTTATCTTTCTTCTTTTACCTTTTGTTCTATCACTTTTGTTTTTTGTTTTTTGTTTTGCGGTACGCGGGCCTCTCACTGCTGTGGCCTCTCCCGTTGCGGAGCACAGGCTCCAGACGCGCAGGCTCAGCGGCCATGGCTCACATGCCGCTCCGCGGCATGTGGAGTCTTCACGGACCGGGGCACGAACCCGTGTCCCCTGCATCGGCAGGCAGACTCTCAACCACTGCGCCACCAGGGAAGCCCCTGTTCTATCATTTTTAATTAGTACCATTAATTGGTAGGTTGTCCCATCTATATGTCTATATCTCTCTATATAAAATAACTCATATGATTGAAATATATAGAGAGAATATATGTTGTATATTATGTATGTATAGGGTATAAACTATATATTATATAAAGTTGGTAATATATATCTATAGTTGACGTTCATTAATTGAAGTTATAGGAACCAAAAGTAAAGCATTCCTTATCAGTTATTCTCACAAGATATCAATTCAAAGAACACCTTTGTTCTTTTATCAGTTTTCAGAAGACTGCTTCATTCTAAATAAATATTCATTTTCATCAGTGCACAATATACTTTATTACTCATTAAAAATGCAACAAATTTCTATGTTCACTGTTAGCCACTACTTTCTCCATTACCTTGTCATAATTTATTGATGTTCTCACTTATTAAACACACACATTGATTAAGTCCCTAGTGAATATATTGATGTTGGTAGTAGACCCCACCTACATAATAACATTTCTGTTGAGTTTCCATAAAATTAATTCATAGAAAATATCCATAGATTAAGTTGGTGTAAAATAAAAAAAATGCCTTTTAAAATTCACTAAGGCAATAACTAAATGCTGAGCCATATTTCCTATACAGTTGAATTTATAATACAAATATTCACATTTGTTAATGTCAAGATTTAGAAATCCCCCCAAAAATATGCAAGGCTACAAATTCTTTTGGTTTTGAAAAATTAACCTCTTCGTATTAGTATTTTTACATATTCCTTGACTAGCCTTGAGCCTACCTCTCAGGCTCATGTTTTTTTATAGCATTTGCGATTAATTTCTCCCATCTTATTTCCTTCAAAGAGTGCAAGTGCTTCCACTTCCTGAGAGTCACTGAATTATAACTTAAGCATTTCTCTTAGCACAGTATAGACCTTATTTAGAGAAAAGGGTAACACTTTCATGAAGCACTACAGAGGAAAATCAGTCAGCTTCAGGACACAAGGACTACTGTTCCTATTCACAGCTTTGTTTTAAATCTTCCCTTGTTTTTCCTCAACAAACCATGGCACAATGCTTGCTGCATGTTCCCCTCCCAAACCGCGTCTGTCAATACCAGGTTGTTCAGGCCCTGAATACGCGAGCTGGCAAGAATCAGTCTTCCCATGAAAATCAAGTCAATGACCTGCCTCCTTGGCTTCTTGTGAACCAAAAGACAACCATAATTTTTCATCCTTTCCATTCTCACGTGTTGTAAATGTTCACTCAAGTCCACAATCCAATACAAAATGCATTAATTCCTCCAAAGTGAGTTCACCGTGCATGATTTAATTATAGCCAATTGGGTATACTTTTCCTTTATTTTTTCTAAAAAAATAATTCAAGGCTCTAGCTCTAAGAAATTTTTCATTCAATAGTCTTGCATTATCCTTATTATCTAATCATGTGGGAAAGAAATAAGGCTTGTCAAAAAAAAAGTATAGCCATAAAAGTTTTACCTACAAACTTTATATCTACAAAGACTCAAGTTTAGTCAAGTGACAACCTCTCTATTTCCCACCACTTACTGTACCCCAACTTGAAAAAAAAAAGAAGGAAAACACTGCAATCGTTTTTATTTTAATCCCTCACATTTTGCAGTCAGCGTTGAAGTCAGATATACAAGATTATGCACAGTTTTCCAAGATTTGCATTTAAAAGATTGTATACAAGCTTCAATACAGGTTGCTTTTCTGTGACCATAGAAACATCAGAAAAGTTGGAAAATTCAGCTCACTGAACTTCAAATGACTTTATTAAAGTGTCACTAATCAGAGTTAAAAGAAGGTTTTAGTGTTTCGCCTAAAAGTGAATAACTCTCAAAGTCTAATGACCTACCAAGAGCATTTCTTAAAATTAAAAAAAAAGAAGAAGGTCTGGTTGAAAGCAAATTAAACAAGAAAAAACCTTCATCGCCTTCTCCAAAAGATTGATTTCATACAGATAACGACAGTTCAGCTGAACTGTGACGCTGAGTACAGTGCTCCTTGGCTGGGCAGCTGGGAAAATCTGCCTGGTTAACTTTTAAAGCACTCTATGTATAGATTTATTTAAAATATAGCTGTCAGTACGACTTCATTTCAAGAATAAATCTGGAACTTCATTTGTAGCTAATAATGTAAGTTATGTAAACTACAATACTTTGAAACTCTAAGTGCATTCTAATTTAATTATAAGCCAAAAAGAAATTCCAACATGCAAATGCAAATCAAAGTCCATTAATAATGCATGCTAGAATAATATTCAGGAGTGCTACCAGAAGTCTACACCCTAGCTATTGGCTTGAGACATCAGAATTTTTTTAAAAGCTAGGCTTTCTCCTACAAATAAGAAAGTGAAGAAAAAAATAACTGATATATAATTTTTCTTTTTGTGGCATCAAAGGTTATCTCTAATATTAGCTATATTTAAATGGTTATAATAACAACATCAAAAATGACCAGAAAAAAATTAAAGGAAAATAATTTACTAAAAGGGAAACAATATGAATCATTGTCATCACTTTTCCCTTTCTTTTCCAATGGTTCCTAAGAGGTTCTTAGATATTTCTCTTTGGCCTTAAGCAGAAGATTGACAGGGAAGAAACTGGAAGTGCACTGTGCCATGTGAAATATATAGCCTTCAAATCAAAAACGCGGAAGGGTCAAACTTAGCAGCACCTTCACTGCCCAATATTTTTCTTTTACAGAGATTCTTTTCAGAGTCCTACTCCAATGCAAAAAATACACTGAGGTGATTAAGCAGGACAGTGACTTACTCCATTCACTCTCCTCCGGGGGCACCTGGACATTCACCTAGTTCACCAATTTCACAAACACCTGTTGATCACTTATACTGTGTAAAAGAAAGGGTCAGCTACTGTAGGACTTTAAATAAAGGAGTCTTTTTTTTCTATTAACAATTTACATATGACCAAATTACAAATGTACCTGTCAAAGTAAAAGGGAAATAATCTGAAAATAATAGCTACAACAGTACCAAGAAAACTAAACCCAGTTATTCATACAACTCACTTCAATGAATTCATTCTCTCAGCATTTACTGATCATGGCCATGTGCCAGGTACCACTATAGACATGAAGATCCAGGGATGAGTGACGAATGGACCAGGCACAGAGACATCATAATCTGGAAAGGGAGGCAGTTGGGAATGCTAGTCATTGTAATTCAATATGGTAAGCATTACATGTGTAGCGTGACTAAAATGTTAAGGAATTTAGAAGGGAATAATTAATTCCACCTGGAGGGCAACTGAGGCGATTTTTTCATATAGGTGTTCTTGACCTAAACAGTGAATGATGAGAAGGAATCTTCCAAACAGGAAAGGTAAGTAATGTCCATCAGCTAGAGCACGCAAAGAAGCAACAGCAGCAATTAGGTATTCCTGAACTGAGGGCTGGTGTTTGGGGTATGCTCTTGAAGTTTCCAGGATGAAACCGTTGGATTTAATGGAGCATCTCCACTTGAGTAAGCTCACAAGTAAAAGTAAATTAAATGGGTACCAGGCCTCCTACTCTTGCTATGCACACGCTACTTGTTCAGTTACAACAAAAATGAAATACTTTACCTAATAAATTTGCTTCTGAATTTTTCAAGGTGATTGGGAATTTCATTCATCACAGGAAGCGTAAAATACATTAAAATAATAAATTTATAAAGCAAATAATCTTTTTAAAAGTCCACATACAGTATGTCTTGGATATGCTCTGGCAAAATTTATAGAACTGTTCAACGTTCATCAGAAACTTTCTGCACTGTAGTAACTAAGTTATGAGAAACCCCTCCAACTTTAAAGAGTATAAATTGCTTAACTTAGCAAGAAAATCTCTTGGTCCTGATGTACTTCTGCTCACTTTGCCTAACTCACATCACAAACCAAACCTGTATCAGTTCCTCCATTATGACACCATATGGTCCTGTGACCAGCTCAGTTAACTGTTCTTGGTCCTCATTTTACACAGTCCTGGATTCAATTCGCCCTTGGAAAATTCCTGGTGTTTCCTCCCTGCACATTTATGTTTAGCAATCCATGTAAGTCCAAGATCAAACTTCTCTTCAGGAAGCCTTTCAAATTAACCTGTTTAATAATATGGTAAACTAATTTATTCCATCTACTCACACAATTTTTGCTACATTTCTTTTTTTTCTATAGTGTGGCTTCTCAAATTTTCTGTCAGATCAAGGCCAATATTTATTTTCAATTTATTTTCTTGAGCAGTGAAGTTCTTCACATATTAGATAGTCAATACTCAAACCCAGACTTTTAAAAATCAGTTCAAAAGTCTGAGATAAAACTATGAAGAACTGCTATTAAAACAATATCAATAAAATTAAAGTTTCATCAATTTTTTTAAACAATTGGAATTGTAAATGAGATGAAAATTCTTGACTGATTTAGGGGTCAAAATAGAACAGTAAGTAGATGGTAACATTCTAGAGGTGAAGCAGGGGAGTCTCCAGCCCTGGCAGCTGGAAAGTAACCAGGCCCATGAACTGAAGGTGCTTAATTCATCATTGTCTTTAAACCAGTAAAGATAGTTGAACACAACTGGGATAAAACACTGATTTGTTTCTGAAAATGTCTGCACTGACAAAGGAGAGTATGTTCTCAGTACGCAGAAGAGTAGACACAGAGAATTTAATGACATGTGCCAGCTTACACAGGAAAATATGGAGGCCCGATTATAAAAACCACACATTTCTTTACAAAGAATCCACTGGATGGGAGTTAAAACTGCAAAATGATGGACTACCTAAAGCTTACGTATGTTCCACTTAACTTATGTTAAAGTCTGGCAGAAATTTCGCTATCTAGTAAATATAACACTCACACAACTAATATTGGCCTGTATCGTTAATTACAACCCATTGTGCAGTTTCAAAATCGTATAGTATTGATTTATTTACTTCAGAATACTTACTTAAAAGAACTGCACACAGATAAAACATTTCTCTGTTTAAAAACCCTGATTTAACATAATAATATGGTCGTTCTACTTTTTATTCAGAATATATAAATGTCAGTCAGTGAAAGGGAGCTCTGATCGGCCAAGAAAGAATTGACAAAATTCATTCACTTTCAAGTAGGTTTTCAGGTTTTTGTTAGTGGTCCTAAATTTTTTTTTTCCTGTCTTTCTTGGCTTAATCCTTTTGCCCAAGCCTGTGTATATGCAGTTATATAAAACTATATAATTTGTTTAACTATGGGGATTTGCATATGTCCTAGACAAGAAATAACAAAAATCTATCTCGTTGGTCACCACTCCACATAAACATTTTACATTAATATAGTCCACTGAAGAAGCAGCTCAGTTCTAATTTGGACTGTAAATAATAAATTTATAACATCGGTTATGTAATCTCAGTAAAAATTTTAAATGTTCAAAAATCAAAATACCAAGAGCTATTATAATAAAAACTAGAGCAACTTCAATTTCATAATATAAAAGGTATTTTAATCACTTGGACTCTAAGATTTAGAATTATTTGAACTTAATAAATATTTTACTCTTAAAAATTCCTTTATAGAAGTAAACTACTTCATATTGGTAAGACCAGATCTGTCTGATGTCTTGTTTATCAACACCAATCACCACATGCTCATATTTTAGAAATTTTTAGATCAAAAGTTGACTTATTTTACTGTATCTTTAATGTGTTTCATAAAAATCACTTACATATTATGCAATATGAAGATAATCATATATTTACTCATTCATTCATTTAATCAACATTCAATAATGCCAAGCTCATTTTTTTTACTTTGGAAAAATTTATATTTTGTATCCGTTGATAAATTGTTGAAACAAAATACTTTGCAATATTTCTGTCACCTTTGTGCATACAACCTCAAAGATGTCATTTTGCTTAACTGTATGTATTCATTTTATAAAAAGAAGGAATGAAAGAACATTTAGGAAATCATTAATCTTTTGGATATGAGGGAAAGCCACACATAGTCTCAATAAATCAATGTCTTTGGAAGACACAAAAGATTTCTGGCTTAATTCAAAATCCTTTATTTAGAATGCCAAATGTCTTTATTTTATGCAGAAGTGCTCCAGATGGCTAGGCACATGTTTCAATTACGCTAAATTGCAGTTTTTCTCAAGTGTCCTCTTACTCTTTTACATCTAGAATGTTACTGATTGTATCTTGAGTGGGCAGGTAAAAAAACTCTTATTTGTAAATGTAAATGTTTTTGGATAAGGGAAAATGTACATGAATTAAAAGACAATGTGCAGTACACTGTCAAAAGTTAGAAAATATAACTGAGCGAATGAGGGATCCTAAAATGTTTTTAAAGTATTATTAATTATTAATCAATTTTCTCATAAGTGGATATTACTATACCTTGCGTTTCAGTGTCTCAGAAGACTTCAGAAATAAGAAATACTTTGGGCCTCTATGCTAATAGTAATTCCACAGTTATAGAACCATAATATTAAAACTAAGAGGTCTTCCTTAAATAAGTCAGTAAAGTACAGAATATATTATTTGTTATTAAATGTAAATCTTTAATATTAGCATAAGTTGCCATCTACCTACTGTCTCAGGCCACCTCATGTATTTTTAAAAACACCCCATAGATTCTGTTCAAAGCAAAATGTCCTTATTTCAGGTCCTTTTAAATATACTCTCCCAGGGTTGACTCATAGAGCCATCCCCTTGTACTTGGAACACTACTTAGTTCTTTCCTATTGTTCTTTTTCCCTGTATCTCTCTGGGAAATATTGCTTTCCATGAGATTTAATCTCTGAAAGTTTGGCTTATACCAACAAAAATCTATTACTCTCATCTTCTTTCTAAATGTATAATAAATGTATAAATTAAATAAAATAAATAACTAAAAGCTATCTTGTGTAAGGTAATTTCTGACAAGGCAGGGAGGGGATTCTGAATGCTACATAGCTATTTATAACACATTTACACAAGCTTAATTAATAAATAACTAGGATGGTGTACATTTTTATTTATTCAATTTACATTTTAGTATTTCATTAGTTGCCCCAGATATTTGTCGTCAACTAAAGCCAAAGTGTTCTGGTATTTTTGAGTCACTATCAAAGGGGAAAAGGTAATTATCCACTGGGGCTCCCTGTGTTGAGCTTACTACTATTACCACCACTAGTATTACTTCAGAGAAGTTTCCAAATTTGCAAAAGTATAATTAATCTCATAAAAATCCTAACCAATTAAAGAAGAAAGGTTTCTTACAGCAAGTTCAGGGGCCCATCTGCATCAGAATCACTTGAGCAACTTGTTAAAATGACATGATTCAAGGATGTTCCTTGAATCTTCTTAAAAATAATCGGCATTTTAAATAAGCATCCACGTAAGGAATCCTCACATGCATTGTTTTGAGAACTAATCAAACTAAAACATATCACCATATGAAAATGGAATATTTTCAAAAGTTTGAATTTTGCTTATTGGATGTACAAAACAGAAACAATAAAAGACTGAAAAAATATGTTGAAGAAGATGTTTTCATACATTCTCATATTTTGTATGAGTCAGTGATATTTTAAAGAATGTTTTTCCAGATTCATTTGATTAAAATTCTCCTTCCACATTCAATCTACTTTTTAACTTATGATTCATTCCAAAAGAGACTTAAAGTGATCTTAAAAGCCATCTATGCTACACACATATAAAATTATACAAATAATATACCATGTACAGTGAAAACAGGAATTACTTATTTAAATTTCCCATACTGATATCTTTGTCAGAAACTTTGTCAGAATGTGCTATTGGTAGGGATGAGTTTTGGAGTTAGTGCCTGGGCTTCAGTCCTGGCTCTATGCCTTGCTAATTGTATGACCCAAAGGAAGTAAATTTATCTTTCCCTAGGCCTGAGTTTTCTCATCTGTAAAATGGCAGTAACAACATTTATTTCACAGCATTATTTTGAGATCTGGATTAAAAAGCACAGATAGCCATCTTTTCTTAATAAATAGTTTGTATTGTTCTAGGGGTGGTTGCCATTGTTGTTCAATAATTATTATTTAATAACCATGCTGTTATTGTTTAATAACCATTACCTGAGATAGGAATAATGTTGAAGACAGATGAATAAATATAGTTCCTGACCAAGATACACACATTCATCAAATGTAAGCATGGATAGAGGCATCTAAGGGCAAAGGTAGCTCCTAAGGGCAGAGATGCAGCCCAGAATGGACCAGTGTCCTAGCAGGAAAGGCACAGTAGGACTGAGTGGCAGCCTCAAACTACCTAAGAGTATCTTAGATACTAGAATATCTCTGGGATGAGGCCCAAGATGGATATATTGTAAGTCAAACTCTATTTAGTTACACAATGATATCTCATATCAAATATTTTAAAAACAGGAAAATATGAAAAATAGGTATTGTTTTATAGCTGTCTTCTCAGACTGTAGACCAAGAAAATGATTGCACTTCAAATAATTTAAAATATGCAGACAACCCCTTATGAAGTACAATAACTGAATTCTTTTTTTTTGAATTCTTAAGTAAGATAAATCATCTCAATTGTGTGAAACCAGTTACTATAATCAATTAGTAAAACTTTATTTCATCATAGCAACCTTCTACATTTTCTGATAATGGTTTATGTGACGTTTGTCTTCCTGTTGGACTGTTTGTCCCTCAAAGGCACAGATCTGTAAAACGCTAATTTGAATCTCCAGTACGAAACATCCTGTCTGGCATATTGAATACTGGGATGAAAGTTAAGGATGGGAATCAATATAAAGGCAAATAAATTGTTCACAATAAAACATCCCTTCTAATTTAGAAGTCCTTTGATTATTGCCTATGTGACAATGTGGAGAAACAAGATTTTAGCAAGGTGAACATATACATCTGGTCAAATGGCCAGGAGAAAGATTAACAACTCTTCTGTTTCTGTGTCCATCTGCCACCTCAGAAGAAAACTGGAAATCCTAAGTTGCTTGAATTCTCCTCTGAGAAACACTGCAAGAAAGCTCTCAAACTTGGTCTCATTTAAAAGCAGGTATGAAAAACTGAGGTGTTGTTTATGCATCTCTCAATGCTGTAACCTTGCTATCTTGCCTGATTAATGACAAAATTAGCATCTATGCAAATGCAAAAAGGTGAGAAGGAAGTGAACTAATGCTTATTTGGGGTGAACATCCTAGGTATGCTTATTTATTTTATTTCTCAAAACAGCTCTGTGAAATAGACTTCACAAGGAGGTAGCTGACACACTAGTATATTAAACAGCTCCCCTAAGATCATGAATTGTACTACTGTGTCGATACCAAAAGTCCTTGCTCTTCCCACTGTTTCCTAAATTTGAATTCAACAGTCTTTTCCTGTTCACCTGCTCTTATAAGGAAAACTTTACACATGAAATAGCACTAATCTTCAATGCAACCCACATATAAATATACCTGGTTATATGTACATAGGTGTTTTATAATATATAAATGTATTTATAAGTGCAGGCTCCATATTACCCCTTCGTCCATGACTAAGTCCATATTAATTATCAGTTACTAAATTGACGTTAATTATCCTATTTTTTCTTTCTTCTAGAGCCATTATTAAAAGCAAAAATGGATTCATTCATTTTTAACTATTTAATTAGGAGATCGGTTTAGGTATATCAAAGATAGTTAACATCTAATTTAATTCAGTTAATCATAAGTTCAACCATTAGCAAACAGAAATTTTCTGTGATTCCTCAGCATGTCTTGCCTTTTAATGAGATTCATGGTTAATCTTTGAAGCAAGTAATGTTCTTTGAAGCAAGATTATTAACTCTTTAAAAAATATTATTTGATTGTATTGTTCAGTATTTAAAAAGTGAATATTCAGTGTATAAATATTCCAAACAAAAAAGTAAGATCTGGTTATATCTGGTCAGAATTCAAACCAATGCTTTCTTTTATATTTATGGGTTTTTTTCTTTTAATCTCATTCTTTCTATTACATTAACAGACAGCGATTTATAATAATTAAAGAGCTGTAGAGTGTGGTGGAAAGAACAAAAGCTTTGAAACCAAATGAACTCAAATCCAGCTGTACCACAAAACAATTTACTCAAATTGTTATGGCCCTTGATACTTCATCTGTGAAATGGAGATACTGTTACGTGCCTCAAAGAATTTTCAAGAGGAGTAAATGATGTATTTGCAAAGTATATGCTACAGTGTATGCTACAGAAGTTGGAAATCAACAAAAACTGGAATCTTCCTATCACTCCAGATCTGCTTAAATTTATTTGCTTTTGTAATCAGAGTATGCTTAAAATTGTTCCAATAAAAGTGCCTTGACATCAGAACAAACACATTAAGAGAGCAGTACCATGTTTCATTTCCTCTTTTAAAACAGAAAGACTCCTTATTCAGAAAAGCACATGTAAAATGAACAGTTTTTAACATAATTTTTCTTAGAAATAAAACTTGTAAAGTTGCAGTGCTTACAATGCACTGTTGGAATATTTAAAACTGTCTCTTCTAGATGTTTCAGATATGGTATTAAATTGAAATAAAGGTGTTTTAGGGTTGTTTCTGAAGTCCAATTTCTAACAGGCTGTCTTTCAACAAAGTTTTTATTTTAATTTTTTTCCCCAGGTAGGCTGCCTGTGTTTTAAAATGACTTCAAAATTTGATACTTTTAAAAGAACACAGTCCATAAACTGGAAGATGCTTATCTGTTTGTACATTATATTAAAATTAAAAGACAAATCCTGAAATTTACTTAAATTAAATTATATGCAAATAAACAATTAAACACTACACCCATTTCCTTATCTTATGTAATAACCTTTCTTTTCTGAGTTATACCTTTCAGCTTATTAGTCACCATCATTTAAAAGTTATTTTTCTACCTGATATAGTAGAATGAGAAAATAACCAAAGAGGTATTTTTCAATGTGCTTCCTGAGAAATTTCCCTAAAATTAGGAAATGTAATTTGTAAGTTTGGTTTTGTTTCCCATCTACGTGGTATCATTAGAAATGTCATCACAGTTCCTATATAAACAGTAGCTATTTACATGCCCAGTAGCTGTTTACATTTTTTTTCTTTTTAATCATTGCCTTCTTGACCACACAAGGAGTAAATAACTGAATGCAGCATCAATAAAAGTAAACCAACAGACTTTTAGGAAAATATGCACTGCTATGTTCAGTGGTTAAGATAAATGGTTAGAATTCTCTCCCTTTAACAGATGAAGGCGCTGTAGCTCAGAGAAGTTTAACTTCTGCTTCAAGGTCACACAGCATGAAAGGGTAAAGCCAGGATTTGAATAAAATTAGTCTAACTTTCAAATTTATGTTTATTTCAGTATTTAATCATGCAGTGCACAACTATACTCAATATTAAGAATAACACAGAACTCTTTCAGAAATTGAAGTACATATTAAATCTTTTAATTGAGGATTTAAAATAATTAATTTTAGAAAAAAATAAAGTCAGAAAATAAAATTTCAATTAGAGTTTCACTTCATCAAATGTTTACCCTGTGCACTATAAGAAGTTAGATTAACTAACCTAATGCATTTACTTAGGCCATTATTTTTTCAAATAGTATTTGAGGTAGAAGGTAGAGACAAGCTAAGAAGTAAATGTACAATGTGAATTATTTAATTTTAGACATATATAGCAAACACCTTTCTCCTGGAAAATTGCCTTTGCTTAACGTTAATACTGCTCAAAGCAACACCTCCCTAACCTCCACTATCCAGTATCTAAAACTACCAATTTCTTTTTCCTTAGCAAAAATGTTTTCTCTAAATGTATATTCTCTTGGTTGCCAAGCAACCAAAATTCTTCATTTAAGTATAAACGCACTGACACACAGGCAGAAAAGTGCCTAGAAGAAAATACAATAATAGACACCTCTATCAGCTATGGCCATCTGTGCTCAGTTTGACCCAAAGTTTTGGCAAGTTTAGGTGGTCCCTCCTATCCCAAAGCATCTTGTCCTATAAAGAAAATTTTTACTCCCACTTCCTTCATTTTCCAGCAAGTCTGGGGTCAAGTGTGTTCTAAATCTGCCAGGCTGTGGACGTGAAATACTAAGGATTCATTAGTTACTTGTAATTAATTACAACCTCAATGGATAAATAAATAACTTTCCCTATTTTATTATGCAAAGTAATAAAATATTAAGCTGTAGTTGCAACACAGGCAGTTCTGTCCCATTTAGTCATATACATGAATTAGTACTTTAATCTTTTTAGTGGATAATTGAAGTTACCGTCTTAAAAAAAGAGACTGAGTCAACTTTTTGTATCAATTAAAGGACTGCCATACAGCTACCGGTGAGGAAAAAATGCTACAATAAAACAATATAATTAATTCAAGCTGAAGTTAGTAACTCAATTATGTTTCTAAGAAATGGCCACAATCTAAGACACAAGTTGCTAGATGTGGGCCAACTATTTTAACCAATTGCTTTAAATGAACTTTTAGAAAAATACAAGTAAAGCTAAAATCTTACCAAAGGATTAAGTTATAATCTTACCGAAACCCTACCATCCGGTTACCCCTGTGATGTGCTGCAGATACGCTAATGTGAAAACCTCAGTAGGAATGTTCATCATGTGATTATAAAATATTAATCCACTACGTGAAATAAAGTCAAACAAGAGCACTCTACCAACGGGGGAATCTCTTTTGATCCATAAATAAATTATTTGTTAGAATGGCAGTTTTATAATTTGTCATAAGTACATTCTAAAAGACATCACAATTAATCTCTAAAACATACAAGCAACTCATGCAGCTCAATATCAGAAAAACAAACAACCCAATCCAAAAATGAGCAGAAGACCTAAATAGACATTTCTCCAAAGAAGATATACAGTTTGCCAACAAACACATGAAAGGATGCTCAACATCATTAATCATTAGAGAAATGCAAATCAAAACCACAATGTGGTGTCACCTCACACTGGTCAGAATGGCCATCATCAAAGAATCTACAAACAATAAATGCTGGAGAGGGTGTGGAGAAAAGGGAACCCTCTTACACTGTTGGTGGGAATGTAAATTGATACAGCCACCATGGAGAACAGTATGGAAGTTCCTTAAAAAATGAAAAATAGAATTACCATACAACCCAGCAATCCCACTACTGGGCATATACCCTGAGAAAACCATAATTCAAAAAGAGTCATGTACCACAATGTTCATTGCAGCACTATTTACAACAGCCAGGACATGGAAGCAACCTAAGTGTCCACCAACAGATGAATGGACAAAGAAGATGTGGCACATATATACAATGGAATATTACTCAGCCATAAAAAGGAACGAAACTGAGTTATTTGTAGTGAGGTGGATGGACCTAGAGACTGTCATACAGAGTGAAGTAAGTCAAAAAGAGAAAAACAAATACCATATGCTAACACATATATATGGAATCTAAAACAGAAAAAGAAAAAAAAAAGGTCAGAAGAACATAGGGGCAAGACGGGAATAAAGATGCAGACCTACTAGAGAATGGACTTGAGGATATGGGGAGGGGAATGGTAAGCTGGGACAAAGTGAGAGAGTGGCATTGACATATATACACTACCAAAGGTAAAATAGATAGCTAGTGGGAAGCAGCCGCATAGCACAGGGAGATCAGCTCGGTGCTTTGTGACCACCTAGAGGGGTGAGATAGGGAGGGTGGGAGGGAGGGAGAAGAAAGATGGAAGAGATATGGGGACATATGTATATGTATAACTGATGTACTTTGTTATAAAGCAGAAACTAACACACCACTGTAAAGCAATTATACTCCAATAAAGATGTTTAAAAAAAAAAAAGAGAGAGAACCGGGGGAGGAAAAATAAATAAATAAATCAAAGACATCACAATAATAGGAGACATTGAAAATCTGTCATTGTACTAGTAAAAGTACCATTGAGAAAATCATCACTTAAAAATAGATCTCTTTTGATCATCTGTGAGAATTCCTCTTAGGTCCTTAAGGTTTAGAAAATCTATATTTCTTTTGTTAACTGTCTTATGTATGTGCTTGTTTAGTCTAGGACACCATGACTTATCTACCTGATCTTATTTCTCTGTCTGATTTGGCATTTAGAAAATTAAACTTAGTGGACTACCTAAGTCATACATTTCTGTATGCTAATCTTACATATTCCAGGATTACTTTTTAGCTACACTTATTTTTACTTCCTATAGTTTAACAATTTTATCTTCCTTTCATTGTATATATACTTTTGTAACCTGCTTCAAACCCATTGTAGCATGAAGTGGCTTCATATGTATATGTACACACGCACATATATATTATATATATATATATAGAGAGAGAGAGAGAGAGGGAGAGAGAGAGAGAGAAAGAAACAGAGAGTAAATATGTTGACTAAAAAACAAAGTTACATACTATAGAACACTATGTCAAGCAGAAGGTAAGCACATCTTCTTTGGGTATTTGCTTTTTTTGAACAATTTCAGAAAGTAATAAAACATTTTTCTTTTCAGGGAAATATTTTAATTATGAATTAGAAAATTCTCACTTAAGAAGTTACCAGCATTTATATGTTTTGTAAAAAACAAAGTAGTTTTGAAGAAAAGATAGTTTTACCTATATTTGATGGGACCAGCCAATTTGACTTCAATTAATAGAATTGCATTAAGTAATTGACAAAAATTTTTTTTTCAAATTAGGTTCTCAGATAAACACACATGATTTCATGGTAATCAATATCTGACAACTGAGAGATGAACATTTCTCATCTAAATGAGAGAGAAGGCTTTAAAATGAAACAGACACTGAATAATCTATTTTAATTTGCTTGTTTCATAAGCAACTAAGCCTCTCAAAGTTTCTGGATTAGTAAATTAATTCCCTTAAGAGACTATAACTATTACTGAATTATGTCAACAATAATAAAACGATGGATAGGTAAATAGCATCAATTTAACCACAGACGGGCAGTGTGGTTTAGTGCCAAGCATGTGGACCAAAGTCAGAAAAAACCTAAATGTTACTCTAGATTTGTGATCACATGCAAATCATGAAATTCTCTGTGCCTTTTCCTTAAAATGAAGCAAAAAACACCTGATATGCCTCTGTACAGACTTGTTAGGGAAATAAAAAAAAAAAAAAAGGAGGAATAGAGTTCTAAAACACTTTGGAAATAGAAAGCATTTTTTAAAATGTTAATAGTTCTGTGCATATCTGCATTTTGGAGAAAAAGGAAGGAAACTAACAAACTTTAGTGAGCACCTTGTTTTTCCACCCTCACAAGAAGCCATGAAACAGGTAATCATTTCCATTTTACAGATGAGAAAAATGAAATTCAGACAGTAACCATGAAAAAGTTTGAATCATGCTTCTTCCAAATCAAAAGCATGCACTATTTCACATAAACTTCAGTCAGAATGAAATGTTAAACAATATTTGATTTGCTGCATTTTATTAATCAAGTTTACTAATACTGTTGATGTTAAATATTGAGCAACGGTGTAAATTTGAGAAAGAAATGACAGTACTTAAACGTATCAATGTCCAAAGTAGAATATTGTTATCCTGCTTTTTTGCAGAAAGAAAAACATGGTTTACAGTAAGTTAAGATTTGCTCTCTAAAGCAAAATTTGATAAATTCTAAGGAAATGAGAAGACATGGTAATAGAGTGGCATACATTGTTATATATACTCTAAAATGTTCTACTTTACCAAAATGTCTATAAAATAAGCATTAGTGATCTCACTGTACTTTAGACAGTACAGATTTCTGGATATTGAGTTACAGGCTCTTAGCCAGTCAATTCACGCAGCCACGGTCATTCTACCCAGGAAAATCAGTCCTGGCCAATTAGCTAGCTTCACTGATTTCAGAAGAAGCTCCATGGCTTGGCTTGAGACATGAAAAATGACTCCTTTCCTTCAGCACGCATCACTGACTGAGCTTCTGGCCTTTAAGCAGCATATTTGCAGCATGTTCAACAGTAATTCCTTACTTTATCAAAGATTTACTGAGCATCTGCATTGATCCAGCCCTATTGAAGGTGATGGGAATACAGCAATAATAAACAGATGAAAACGTTTCCCCGGTGGAACATATATTTTAGAGGGAAGACATACCATAAACAAAATAAAGAAGTAACATATGTGTTATGTTGGATGATGATAAGGACTAAGAAGAAACGAAAAGAAGAAAAGAGAAGAAGGAAGGTTGAGGGAATGAGAACTTTGCAAGGTGACTTTGAGAAAAGATGTGAGAGAAGCACAAAGCCAGCAGTCCAGGCTGAGAGCCCAGGCAGCCCAAGGCGGTGAGGCAGGAGCTCCCGAGGCTGGGCCACAGCCCACAGTGAAGCGGCTGAGCAAGCTTAGGGAGGGACAGCCAAGAAGAAAAGTCAGGAAATGACTGACTGATGAGAGCAGGCCACAAAGGGCCTTGAGGCTCACTGTAGGGATCTGGCTTTTACTACGAGTGAAATGGAAAGCTGTGGGTTTTGAGCAAAGGAGTGAAATGATCTGACCTACATTTTAAAGGATCATTCCACCTGCTAGACTAAATCACAGAGATGAAGGACAGAAGCAGGGAAATCAACTCATCCATTCATTAGTTATTCATTCATTTATTCATTCATTCATCCAACAAAAATTTACTTTGTGCCTACTATGTTCCAACTAATGTTCTAGACTCTTGAGGTACATCAGTGAACATAGCAGATAAATACACCTGCCCTTGTGGAACTTCATTCTAGCAGGAGGAAGACAGATAAAATATAATCAAAATTACAGATCAGCAAATTATATCACACATGCGCTTATACCTGTATAGTGTATATATATTATTCAAAGTCATGAGATTGGTTGGGCTCGTCACCTCAGTGGAATAGAGTAGATTAGAAAGAGAAGAATTGCAAGAATTGATTCCAGGGGCATCCCAGTGTTTAGCATTTCGGGAGATGAGAAGAAGCTGGTGAAGGAGGCTGATCAATTCTACGGGGGAGGAATATGAAACACTGTAATAGAGAAATGGAGATCAGGCAGGATGAGGGGGTGGGGAGCTACAGTAATAAGTCAGTAAAGGAAGGTTAGTTCTCACTTAGAATGTGAGATATGAGCAAATACTTGCAAGCGTGGGAGGAAATTATCCAAGTAGGTGCTCTGGAGGAAAGAGCATTCTATGCAGAGTGAGGATCCAGGAGCACGAGCTTTGAGGCAGGTGTATTCCTAGCAAGTTTTGGGACTAGCAAGACGCTAGTATGAGTAAAGAAGATGAGCAAGGAAAGACAAGAGTGGGAAAGAATGATGGAAATCAGTAAGAAGATGTCTGTCTTCAATAATCTAAGGGAAGGATGATGGCATCTTAGACAAAGGGAGTAACAGTATAAGTGATGAGAAAAGATCAGTTTCTGATATATATATATATATATATATTTTTTTTTTTTTTTTTTTTTTTGCGGTACACGGGCCTCTCACTGTTGTGGCCTCTCCCGTTGCGGACACAGGCTCCGGACACGCAGGCTCAGCAGCCATGGCTCACGGGCCCAGCCGCTCTGTGGCATGTGGAATCTTCCCGGACCGGGGCACGAACCCGTGTTCCCTGCATCGGCAGGCGGACTTTCAACCACTGCGCCACCAGGGAAGCCCTATATATATATATTGTTGTTGTTGTTGTTGTTGTTGTTGTTTGGCTGCGTTGGGTCTTTGTTGCTGTGCACGGGCCCTCTCTAGTTGCAGAGAGCGGGGGGCCACTCTTCGCTGCGGTGGGTGGGCCTCTCATTGCGGTGGCCTCTCCTGCTGTGGGACATGGGCTCCAGGCGCATGGGCTTCGGTAGCTGTGGCTCGCGGGCTCAGCAGTTGTGGCTCACGGGCTCTACAGCGCAGGCTCAGTAGTTGTGGCGCACGGGCTCAGTTGCTCCGCGGCACGTGGGATCCTCCCGGACCAGGGCTCGAATCCGTGCCCCTGCATTGGCAGACGGATTCCCAACCACTGCGCCACCAGGGAAGTCCTAGATATATTTTTAAGAGAGAGCCAAGATTAACTGACAGAGTGCACATAGGGTGTGAAAGTGAGAAGTCAAAGAACACCAAATTTTTTGACCCGAGTAGTTAGAAGATTGGGGTTGCCATCAATTGAAAAGGAGATGGCTGAGGGTTCTTGAGTCAGTTTTTATTGGGGAAGATATCAAGAGCTTAGATTTGGAAATGTTAATTTAAAATATCTATTAAGAAACTAATCAAATGTAATGAGTAAGTGGTTGGTTATATGACTATGGAATTCAGGAGAGATATACAGGGTGGAGACAAAATTTTGGACTCATATGTTCATATGTTATTTAAAATCATGAGTTTGATTGAGATCTTCAAGGGAATAAGTGTAGATTAAAAAGGAAGAGGTTTTCAAGAACGGATTCTAGGGATATTCCAACAAATTTGAGGGCATGGAGAGAAGCTGGTGAAGGAGGCTGAAAAGGAGCTGGTCCAAGAAACAGAATAAAAATCCTGAGAGTTTGATTACTTAGAAGTATATATACAGTGGGCACTGAGACCTGCCCAATGGATGTAAACATGTGGCTATCATGGTGGCTTTGGTAAGAGCAATTTTACTAGAGTGGCAGAAGCCAAGCCTGATGGGGGTAGATTTAAGAGATAATGAGAAGAAAGAAGACAGGAAAGGCAACTCTTTCAAAAATTTTGCTGAAAAGGGAAGAAAGTAAATGAGCCAGTAACTGGAAGAATGGAAATATATTCTCACGGCACATCACAAAATAAAATGAAGAACTGACATTATAGGTCCATTTATTGAAGCCTAACCTAAATAAAGATTAATAGGGACCTAAAGTAATCCTACTATTGGGTCATTAACTAAACTTCACTTTACCCTATATTTCTTCAGTCACCAATATGAAGAAATATAAAAATATGAAAACAACTTTTTACACAGTAAAACTTGTATGCCTATGAGAGTATAGAAAGTATCAACCTTTCTTATAACATGTTGTGTTGGGATTAAACATACATACTCAAGTCAGACTGCTGGGTTCAAATTCCATTCCACCATAAACCAGCTCCATAAACTTGACTTCCATTAGCCTTGGTATCCTCATTTGTCAAATGGTGAGATGTCGTGGATTATGGTGAAGGCAAGACAATGCCCCGTGCTCACCAGTGTCTGACATAATGTAAACACTTTATATATGTTAGAATCTATACATGATAAAACATTTCAGAAAAATGTCAATAATCTGAAACAAATAATCCATAACAATGCCATTGGCTCCCAGTTGCCAGTTGTCAAACAGGGTTTATAAATGTCTCTCAACATTTCCTCAATACCTTAAAACTTGGTTTTTATTCCCTAATTGTTTCCTAAATATGCATACATGTCTGGAAACTGCACCCCTAGAGACAATTCTTGACTGCCACATGTAAATTATCTTCCAGTTAGATTCTGTCATCTTCATGACTTTATTGTCCCATTCTGTCTCAGAATTTTAACACCAGGGAAAATCCAGTAATCTTTGTACAATGGTTGCATACATGTTAGTACATGGTACTATATATATATATATTACATGTATATATTTTATAAATGATATTTGTCTAACAGAAGTTTTAAAATTTTTCACTTCTCTGCCTTCTTCATGCTCTCTCCTCCTTATTTATTGTACTACTAATAAATAAGGAGGAGCCACTACTGTGGCTGCTGTTGTCACAGACTACTTAAAGCCTGAAAGCATTAGAATATGTTTACCATATTCCATATCTAGGAGGCTTTAAGAAACCCTTTAATTCATTTTGGCCATGTCACTTGCCAGTTACTCTTCTTCAATTTCCACTCCCAAGCTCCTCATTCTGAATACTACCTAATTTCATGGATATTCATCAAGAGCTGAACCTTAGACATATTAATTCTTGGAAGACAGGACATACCTCAGGGCCTGTGGAATCCTTTACAGTCACTAACTCAACAGTCCCTCACAGCTAATGAGGTTCTTTGGCAGTTTTTCATTGTAATGATGGCAAAGTGCAAGCTGCAGACAGTGCAATGGAAAATTGATTCCACAAAATATGAAGTATATAAATATCTTTTCAAAACTATTCCTAGAGTAGTTGCCTCAAAATCTAATGGAACAATAAAGGATTAAAATAATTTGGGTTTTAATAAAGGCAAAGAGAGAAATAAACAATAACTCTGTCAGAAAATAAACTATGTCTATGGAAATATATCAACAAAAGAGAGAGACCAAATCAAGCATCCTGAAGCCATATATGAACTATGCAACATGAGCTTAATTGTCCATCAATGTTCCTGTCTGTCATACACATTTATACACGTCTTGAAAACTTATAGAGGCCTTTAAGTCACAGTTTAATACATTTAATAAACACATACCAACAGGGAAAAAACAGAATCAGAAAATAATCATAGATTGTTTAAAAAAAAAAACAATGGGGAAGTCAAAAGTCGAGGCAGTAAGAAAATGTTTTCTCCCTTTGAATATAATCCTCACACTCCACCCACACAATTTCATCATTATTCCTTAGGAGAGTAAGACTTATCATCTGAAAATCCAAAAATGGATTCTCCACCTATTCTCCACAAATAAAGTACAGCAACTGTTTGCAACCTGTACAGTACTGTAAATGAGGAGAGTCACTGCATATACGTGTGCGCTTCCTTTGTCTCCAGTGCCCCTCTCTCATATTCTCACCCTTCTTCCCTGCTCCAAAAACACCTCCACAGGTCCTCAACTTGGAATCCTTGCTGCTACCAGTAACTGACCCATTGGAATGTACAGCATCTGCTGATGGCCTTGATTGAGGCAGCAAAAGTCTTGCTTCTCTTGGTTCAGACAATACATAATACTACTTTTCAAAGAGTTTTTAACACCAATAAGGGTGTGAAAACAAGATTATCAAAAGCATACATTTATACTTTTATCTATGGAGTAAAAAAGCCCCTCTCTTAACAAAGACCACAGATTACCCTGTCTTTATAGGACAGTAGCTATGAACACAAATAATGGATTATGCAAGTCTGGATGTGATTTTTCTTTCTATCAATCTGAACCTAAGCAAATCATTTAACTTTTCTGAGACTGTTTCCACATCTAAGAAGTGGGAGTGATATGACTAACGTTGTTGTGAGGCTCAAATGATAAAAATCCCTAAAGAAACACTTAGCACTCAGGTCAATGACTGAACATAGTGATATGCAATAAATTTTATAATAATTATTATCATTATTATTAAATATTCAGTTCTGTTGCTTATATTTTGCCTGTGAGGAATGACACACAAGATATACATACATTTAATGTAAGGTGCACTAACTCTTCTTCTAAACCCTTTGGAAGAATATCATTTCTAAACTTGATATTCAGTATTGATATTACAAACGCCTCCATCATTTCTCCTGGAACTCTTGATGGTTTCACTGTAAAAATAAATTTATTTATTATCAATTGCTAAAACTCATTTCTAATCTAAACGCAATCATAATTTGTTCACTTAACATTCTAAACACACTTTTAATAGAATATTTCTAGTTGCTTTTTTTGTTGTTTTTTTTTACTGAATTGCAAAAATCTCAGTGCCTAGACCAATGGTTCTCCCACTGTGGAACATGGGGCCCTAGGCATACCAGAGACCCATTAAAGATGCCTGGGAAATTAAAAAAACTGTGGTCATAATTATACAAAACATTGTTTGCCTTTCCACTATGTTGACATTTACACTAGAGGTGCAAAAGCAAAGGGCAGGTAAAACTGCTGGTGCCTTAGCACAAAGCAAAGCAGTAGTTCCAAAGTTTTCAGCCCTAATTGTATTCTTCACTTACTAGGCACAGTAAAAATGAAATGCCAGTGTCACTTAAAAACTGAAGAACTCTCCTTGAAGAAACAGTAAAATGATTAATATTATTAAATCTAGACCATTAGATCCTGATGTCTTTTCAATATTTGGGTGACAAATAGTGAAACGTGCACAAAGAACCATTAATCTGTACCACTGTAAGTAGCCTCAAAGAAAAGCATGTGTGTGATGGAGTGAGTTGAAGGCTGAACTAGGTGCTTTATTTACAGAATACAATTTTTACTTGAAAGAACAACTGACAGAGAAACTACACTTTTTTTAGATTTGGTATGTGACAGACCTTTTTTGTTTGTTTGAAAATGGACAAAGGAAGCCTAATACATCAGGACAACAACTAACTAATTACTAATGATAAAATTTGAGCGTATAAGTGAAAATTCAAATTTGGAAAACTTCAAACCATCACCATGAGGTTGTGAGTCAATATATTTAACGACTCTTTTGATAAGATCCTTATCAGTTATAACCAGTATTTTCCAAATGATCAATGCCTGATATTTCTAAGTCACACATAGGTAAAATTTCCATTCAGAATGCAAGATAGATCAGTATTTTCATTCAACAAAGTATGAAAAGTTCAATGGTAGGGTTTCAGATTCCTAATTGCAAGTAAGTTTTAAGAAACAGACAGTTGTGGAATTCCGGTGTAGTATCAAAAGAAAATCATCAATTATCTGAAAAGGATATCAAAATATCTTTCCCTTATCCAGCTTTGTCTATCTGAGTGAGAACGGATTATCTTCATGTACTTTAACCAAAAGAAATATTGCAGTAGATGGAATAAGAAGATTTGAGAATCCAGCTGTCTTCTCTTAGGCCAGATATTAAAGGGATTTATTAAAATGTAAAATAATGTCTCTCTTTTCATTATTTTTTAAGTTTGGCAAAATTAAGTTCTTTTAATAAAATAAAATAAAAATATGTTATATGGTTAATGTGATTTTAAAGAAATTAATAAACATTTTAAATTTTTCTCAGTTTTAATGTTCAAAATATAAATATTAATAGATAAGACACACCCAAGCAAAAGCTCTTGGGGTCTTGTGACCGACAAATTTGAGAACTGCAACCTAGAAGCATATACAGTATTTCTCTCCATTTAAACCCTAAGTTCCATGTGAGACCACCCACCTAAATTCCTCTTTCCTCTTTGAGTCTTCTGACAATTCTCAGTTCATTTGTAGAACAGACATAATTAGTATGTCTTTACGTCCTTAGTTCAAATAATGATCAAGATCAAATTTACTAACCTCCTTTATTCCCCCGCCTTCTCTCTGCTGATTATTCCTAAAGCACAAGAATGCACACACCAGTCTTAGCTCTTCTACCATTTCATTCAGCAAACAGGTACTGAGCACCCACTATACACCAGGCTCTAGGAGATATTATTATCAAGGAGATATAATACTAGGAGATAATAAAGACCAATGAGGTGGGATAGGGAGGGTTGGAGGGAGGTTCAAGAGGGAGGGGATATGGGGATATATGTATACACATAGCTGACTCACTTTGTTGTACAGCAGGAACTAACACAACATTGTAAAGCAATTATATTCCAATAAAGGTGTAAAAAATAAAAATAAAAGAAATAAAGACCAATGAGACAAAGCCTTTGACCTTCAAGAAGTCCAACCCAGTCCCTAAGTTGCATGTTCCCATAAAACACATATTAAAAGAGAAATGCTTATGGATGTGCTACATCTCCAATTTTTTTGTTGAACCTAAAGAAGTGGTACAAAGTGTATATGAGCTATTCTAACATAATCAAGACTCTTCTTAGAATACAAAGATATAAAATAAAAGGATAATAAACCTTGTGTCTGCAACACAAAAGCCATCCTTCAAAGACACTCTCATCCATGCCAAAGTTTTAGTTATGACAGGTAGGGGCAGTGAAGGTGTACAACTGGACAGAGCTCTGGAATGAGAAGTATCAGAGCCAAGTCCCCAGCACTGCCCCCTTCCCCCACACACACAAGTGTCAGAGCTTGAAAAAGAATGCAGATTAAATCATTTCTCTTTTACCCACTGACCCTCTGTTTGTCCACGGAATGTGATCAGCCATGACTCTAGCCAAAAACCTGAGTAAGCAACCCAGACTCCTATCAGTGTACATGAATAAATTGTTAAAAAATGCATTGGAGCAAAGTTTACACTTAGAAACAAACAATTGAAATATCACCTCTGACAACCAGAGGTAATTTACAGCTTCTTTTTGCAGAATCAGGTAAATTAACTGTTTGAGCAGAAGGAAAAAAACTTTATTGTATACACTTGAAAGATACAACCAATAATAATATGAAATTCTAGCTCCCAACTACTGCTTTCAATATTCTTTGGAGAAACACATTTGCTTTTAATTTTAGGAGTGGTTGGAGCTTGGGAACTCAAACTTGGTTTACAATTTCAGCACTTCAGTTCACAGAAGGTACCCTGACAAACAATTTTTTTCTCATAAAAAAATCATCATGATGAATTCTCTCCAGATTTTTAAATAGGCTACAGTAAATATAAATAACTTTTCATATCGGTGCTATTTGAGGTTAAAAAAAGTAACAGACATATAATCCCCTATTACTAACAAAATGGTTTATAATCATTAATTTTTAGTCCTCGTGCCTAATGCAGAAACAGCACTATTTAATAAATTTAAGCTAAGCTAATCTTTGCATATCTCATGGATAAATAATAAGACTAAATAAATCTTCTAATGAAAACAATGGACATTTATTCTCACTGCAGAGAAAATGTAATGCATTGAACCAAACAACCAATAACATAATTTGTTTTACAGTTTAACAAATTTAAAGTCTAGAATGACTTAACTGCCTGTCTTTAATAGCTGCTTAAATCTCTTCATCTAAGAAATAATTCCAGAGAAGGAAGGTAGAGCCAGGGAGTGGGTTTAAGGGAGGAATAACCCCAAATCAAAATAAAATTACATGTAAATCATAGCCTGAGTTAAACCAAATAGCTCAATAAGTAAGACGTATGTTAAGATCTTTAAAAAACTAATTAGGTAAAAGAGGACATATGGGTTAAAAGTTTCTTCAGGTCTATGTGTATAAGATAAAACTGAATTCCACTTAAAATTTTATCTCTAAGAATTATATCTCTAATTATATCTCTAATATCCTCTAGGCCATGAATATACTGTTCCATCCATAGAATAGACATAGCTAGCTAACATGAGAAAAAAATCACAGGGGATTCAGAAAGATAACAATAATAAATGAACATTTTTAAATGAAGAAAACCCCTCACCTCTGTAAAAACAAGAAAAAAAAGCAAGAAAACAAACACATGAGCCTCAGTTTCACTAGCATGTTGTGTCTGGGTTACTGCCGAGTATCACAACCACATTTGATATTTTGTGTTTTTGGCTGAGTGACACCAGAATCTCTTTGAAGGGAGTGAGGAGAGAGAACTTAGGAAATGGCAAACGAGCTTTCCAGAGTACAGCTATATCATTTCTAGTTGATTATCAGAACAACATTAAAAGCAGTTCAATTAAAAAGCAAATCAATGAAACACTGAGGTAGTAACAGCCAAAAATATACCCCGGGAAAGGCCAAGCTTGAAATCTTTTGGCTTATGCTTTGAAACACTAGTTTCTTGCTCATCAGCAGACAGAACAACTTGTACCTATACCATGGCATTGAACAACACAGTTTTGTCTCAAGAAACAGCTTCTAATCTCTGATCATTCACAGCACATTACATGCTTTAGTTCAAGAGGGAAGAGAGAGGATTACTCTAAATCAGAAGATAGTGCCTAAAATGTGAAGGCAGATGAAATCAGGAATCTCCCCAAACTTGGCCCAGCACATTGAAATTAGTCACTGTCTATAAAGAAACTGCCAAGACTGCTGAGGATGTGAAAGTTAATACCGTCCTGATGTAAACTGTCAGTCCACAGCCATTCCCCCTTGAAAGCCATGCTATAATGCTGATTTCTACCAAAGCTCTTCATTTTGGAATACGGATTTCTTAAGTCTGAAATTGCTCATTCTCTGGTAGACTTCCTTACTGTGAGGTGTTTAGTTTAGTGCGGTGATGTAACTTAGATAAATGAATATTTTTTTTTGTACTTCTGAAATGGCTAAAGAGCTCTCATTAGCCTTACACATATCATGGTGTGAGATGAAATATAAGGTAAAAACTGTCCATTGTTTGGTTTTGATCAGGATTGAGGCTAAATTGCATGTAATTCTTGTTAGTCTGTGTGACAGAACATTTTTATATGCTCCTGTCAGTAAAATGAACAATCAACAGTAAAGGTAAATTACTATAGAAAGTAAATATAAAGAGAACAATCTTCCTAAAAAACACATCAACAAATAATCATAAGGGATGACAAAATCATTACCTCTGCTCTCTGTGTTCTGGGAAAAGCAGTTGATTTTTCTATGGCATAAACATCCACCAGGTAAAGACAGGCTCCTTGTTCGCGGTCCAGAATGGCTGCAGTCTGAATTATGCCAGTTTGTCGTCCAATAGTAAAGAGACGTCCCACAGTTTTTTCTTCACAACGGACTGAAACAATATAATACTCCACGGGGGCTTCAGATCCTCTAGGGCTAGCTGCTTCTATTGATATCACATTGGTGCCAATGGGTTCTCCTTCCTTCAAAATAGTGATATATTTGGGTTGTGTAAAAACAGGTCCATCAAGGCCCTGAAGAATGACGGTCAATTCAGTGGTTGATTTCCTCCTTTCAGGGCCAAGGTCTGTTGCTGAGACTATGAGATTATAGATCAGCTGAGAAGGCACCAGCGCTGAAGCCACTCTCAAGTCTCCACTATAACGATCCACAATGAAGGTGTCTGTGTCCCCATTGATGATCTCGTACTCCACCTCTCCATTCGCCCCTTCATCTGGGTCGGCAGCCATAATTGTTGTCAGAACAGAACCAATCACAGCTGAAGGGTCGGCAGCCAGGGCATTTTGTGATATAAACATTGGAACATTGTCATTGAGGTCTGTAACCAAAATGGTCACGTTTTTCAAAGCATACCGTCTAGTTTCAATAGGCACAGCTTGATCATTGGCTTTTACAGTTAACTCAAAGAGATTAGCAAATTCCCGATCTATTTCGGCATTTGTATAGATAGTACCTTTGACTTCATCTATGCCAAAGTGGTTGCCCCTTGGCATCTGTTGGATGATCGTATAGCAGAGTTGCCCATTAATGTCTGCATCAGGGTCATGGGCAGTCACTGAAATGACAGACGTTCCAATGGGAATGTTCTCAACAATAGACTTGAAAATATCCCCAGGAGGGAAGCTAGGAGGATTGTCATTAAAGTCTCTCACATGTATAACCACTGACATTGTAGATGAACGAGGAGGCCTTCCTTGGTCTTTTGCTGTTATATTTAATTTGTACAAAGACTGTGTTTCAAAGTCCAATTTTTTGGCAAGAAAAATACTCCCAGTGTTTGGGCTAATGCTGAAAGTTCCATGATTGTTAGTCCCAGTAATACTGTAATGTAAGTCAGCATTGTCACCTGAATCTGAATCAGTTGCAGTAACAGAGGACACGAGTTCACCAATTCTCATGTTTTCCAAAACATCAACAAATAGTGTTGATTTAGGGAAAGAAGGGGTATTGTCATTTTCATCTAAAATATCAATATTTAAGGTACAAGTCGAATTGAGGGAAACTGCCCCTGAATCCACTGCTTGAATTACAAGGGAATAGGCAGCTGTTGCTTCATAGTCTAATTTGCCAATAAGTGTCACCTGACCAGAGGTACTGTCTATAGCAAACTGTCTTTCTTCATTTCCTTTTATTACAGAATAATGAATAAGTCCATTATTACCTTCATCAACATCTGAGGCAGATACTCTTAAGACTTGTGTCAGGTTGGCTGCTGACTCTGATATTGTCGCTTGGTAAAAGTCTTTTAAAAACTTGGGAGCATTATCGTTTATGTCCTTCATGTAAACATGTACTGTGGCCTGATCCTTGAGAGGCTGAGGGAGCCCCTGATCTGTTGCAGTGACTGTAAAGCTAAACACTGCAGTCCCTCTCCGCCTCATAAGAGACTCCCTGTCAAACTGATGAGTATTTGTAATTTCCCCACTAATTGCATGCAGCTCAAAATCTGGCTGCACCATTTCAAAAGAATACCTTACTTCTCCATTTGGCCCGAAGTCTTTATCTATAGCACTTACTTTGCCCACAAACGACCCAGCTCTCTGTTCTTCCTCAAAGTAAAATGTGTAATTGGTACTGTTAAAAAGAGGTCTGTTATCATTTACATCTTCTAAAATTACAGTAACATTCACAGTAGCACTAAGGGGTTCCACTGCTCTGTCAGAAGCAACAACCAGTAAAACATATCTGTCTTGAAGTTCACGGTCCAGTTCACTTTTTATATACAATTGACCATCTGGGAATATGCCAAAAGCATCCCCTGTATTGCCTTCAGCAATGCTGTATGCAATTTCACCATTTGCTCCTGAATCCTTATCAAAAGCTTGCACTTTAAAGAATCGAGAATTCACAGGTTCTGACTCAGAAAGGGTGACCTCATAAGAAAGTTGGTCAAACACTGGTGGGTTGTCATTTACATCATGGACATAAACTGTTAAGATGAAACTAGAGGAGAGCTGAGGAACACCCACATCAGATGCCAAGATCTCTATCTGGTAGGAACCAGCGTGAACATCCAGGGGTCCTAGCAGACTAATATTACCATTCCTTTCATTGATAGTAAAGAGGTTCTTGGGGTTTTGCTTCAGGCTATAGAGTACCATGCCATTGACACCTTCATCAGGGTCCACAGCTTTGGCTTGGAAAATGCTGTGACCTGCCTGCCAATTCTCTACCACATTCACACTCTCTACTGCCTGAAGGAAATGGGGAGAGTTGTCATTTAAATCCTTAACTGTTATGTTAACCATAGTGTCTCCAGTCACTGTGCCCCCACTGGCTACTACTTTCAGCTGATAAAAGGATTGCTCTTCTCTGTCAATCACACTTGCTGTGGTAAGCTGCCCAGTGACCTGGTTGATAGCAAACATACCTTTCTGATCCCCAGCAGTAATGAGATAACTGATGTTGGAATTGAGATCCATGGTGGATGCAGACACACTACCCACATGATATCCCAGAGCCACATTCTCAAAGACCACGAAGCTGTAGGCAGCCTGGCTGAATACAGGTGGGTTGTCTTGAGTGTCCAATACAGTGATGGTTACTATTGCCTGGTTTGGAGACTGTAAATTGCCACCATCGGTAGCCACTATTTGCAACTGGTAAGCAGTTTTTTCTTCTCTGTCTAGGGCCATTCTTGTAGAAATAACCCCACTCTGAGCATTGACCTGAAACCGAGACCTGTCCCCAGCTGATATACTATATTTGACAGTTCCATTGAGACCCAGGTCTGGGTCAGTGGCAGACACTGTGGTGATGTAGCTACCTCCAGGCTCATTCTCCTGAATATGAGCAAAGTACTGGACTGGGTAGAACACAGGGCTGTTGTCATTAATATCCAGGAGGCTCACATTGATTCGAGCCATTGATGACTGGGGAGGGGAGCCCAGATCTGTGGCCAGAACCAACAGGGAGTAGAAAGCTTGCTCTTCTCTGTCCAAGGAGGAGATAGTACTCAACCTCCCCGACACAGGATGCAGGCGGAAGGACCTCTGGTCAGTCTCAGACTCTTGGAGGGAGAAACGCACTGTCCCATTGTCACCCAGGTCCCCATCAGTTGCCCCAAGCACCAGTAGTTCAGTCCCTGTTGGGGCATTCTCAACCACAGACACCTCATATCCTTCCAGCTGGGTAAATACTGGCTTTTCATCATTCACATCCAGGAGGGTGACTACAAGCTGGGCATAGGAAACCTTGGGGTGAACCCCCTGGTCGCGAGCACTGATATTCAGTACAATCTGGGAAGCGAGTTCACGGTCCAAGCCCCCAGCAAACCCAGTGGTCACCAGGCCGCTGTGTTCACTGATGTGGAACCAACCTAGTCCGTTCCCAGAGACAATGCTGTAACGCAGATTAGCATTGAGACCAGAGTCGCCGTCAGTGGCAGACACTCCACTCACATAGCTTCCTGGGGGCGCCTCCTCGCTCAGGTTCACTCTGTACACTTGTTGGGCAAAGACGGGAGGGTGGTCATTGATGTCATTGACGAAAATCACCAAGCTCGCCACAGAAGAGCGCGCCTGAACCGCTGCGCCAGGGGGCGCCCCGTAGTTATCAGAGACAGAAACTGTTAGGTTGTAAGAAGGGATGCGCTCCCGGTCCAGGGCGCTGGCTACTTTGATGAGGCTCAGGTTCGGCACTTTGCTGCTCTGCACCTCAAAGTGGCGCTGCTCGTTGCCCCCAAGAATCTGCACAGAGATGTTCCCGTTGGCCGCGGGGGAGTCTGCGTCCGTCACGGTGAGCAGAGCCACCACAGTGCCCACCTGAGCATTCTCATCTACCGAGGCGTAGCGTGAGGTGGCAGGGAAGTAGCGGAATTTCACCACAGGGTCGTTGTCGTTGACGTCCAGCAGCTGAATCAGCGCCTCGGCGCGCCCAGTGAGGGAAGGCACGCCTCGGTCCATAGCCTGCACGGTAAGCGAGTACTGGCGCCGGGCCTCGAAGTCCAGGGGCTCCCGCACCGTGATAAGCCCAGTTTCGGGGTCCATTTGGAAGGGGGTCCCCTCGTCCTGCAGCCGGTAGCGGATGTCCGCGTTGGTGCCCTCGTCCGCGTCCGCTGCCGCCACCTGGAGGACGCTGGAGCCCACCGCCGCGTCCTCAGGCACCCCCGCCTGGTAGTGGGAACTACCAAAAACTGGGGGGTTGTCGTTAATGTCCTGCACAGTTACGTTTACCTGAAGGTAGCCCCGCCGCTTCGGCTCTCCCTTGTCCTCCACTTCCACCAGTAGTTGGTACTGCGGCGTGACCTCGCGGTCCAGCCCGCCCTTGGACACCAGATGCAGGAACGCGCCCTCGCCACTCGGGTTCAGGGTGATGTCCAGGCGGAAGCGACCCGCCTCGTTGCCCTGGACGATGCGATAGGACCGGTGGTCCACACCATTGGAGCCGATGTCTGAGTCGGTGGCCGTATCTAAGATGACTTGCCGCCCGCTGCTACTGTCCTCCTTGAAAGTGACCACAATCGAGGGTTCAGGGAAGACCGGGGCGTTGTCATTGAGGTCCCGCACCAACACTCGCACTTCGGTGGGGTAGGTGGGTGAGCTGGAAAGAACCACCAGGTTGATCACGTCGCTGGGTAGGCTCTCGCGGTCGATGGTGGCAGTGGTGTACAGGGCCCCGGTGCTACTGTTTATGGCAAACAGGGCGTGGCTTTCGCTGAGTCGGTAGGTGAAGCCTGGGCGCGTCTGGATGGTACCCACCAGCGTGCCGGGAGGTTGCTCCTCCAGCACCTCAAACACCTGGCGCTGCTCGGCCCCGCTGACCCGGGCCGGCTGCGGTAGCAGTGACAGCAGCCAAAAGACGCGAAGGAGCTGAAATAATGATAAAGTGGGCAGCGGGAGCCACGGGCGGCCAGGAGCCCTGTCTGCTGCCAAGTCCATGGTCCTGGCTCCCTGGAACGGTGTGATAAAGAGAAGGAAGAGGTGAGGCAAAAAAGAGTGATAATGACAGGGATCAAGTAGGCACCAGCAAACATGCAGCCGATGTATCTGTCTGGGAGCTCTGCTATTTCAAAGAACCTCCAGTCCAGCAGAAGCAAGTCGCATCAGCAAAAGGCTCCAGGTAGCCATCTGGACGCTTAGCGCGGGAGAGATGCCTTGAGGAAAAGCGGCAGGGCATCCCTCGGGGCACTCCTGTTTGTTGACGAGTCCCCAGAAAAGTTTCTCAAACCTCCTATATTTTCCCCCTTCACTTTGTTCTCGAATCCAGAAAGTCTGAGCGTTTTCGGCTGGGTGGATGTGAGTTGGGAGAGGTTGCCTGTACTTAAGGTATATGAGGAATCATTGCAAACAATTGTCTTCAGAAACTTTAGAACTTACCCAAGGCGAAGAAACTGAAGAGGGAAGGACAAACGTCCGTAGCGGTGTGTTGAAAGAACAACTGCGCACTGGGGAGGGGGCGATGGGGAACCTGGAGATTATCAAATTGCTTTCCCAAAAGCTGTAGACGAGGGATTTCCTCGAGTCCCCTCTCCTCAAGAACGAGGCTGCAACGCCCCTCCAACAGGGCTGCAGAAGTGGCCGCTGAGGCCCAGGCGGCGGCGTCTGAGCGCGGGCAGCTAGCAAACTGCGTTCCAAGCGCTCGCTTTGGCACTAGGTTCCGGTACCCGGGAGCGCTCAGCTCCGTCCCTTCTCCTCCAGCAGGAGCCGCCGCCGCCCCTGCTGCGGCTTCGAGCCCTTAGTTGGGCACAGGCAAAATCCAGCGCGCCTCAGCATTTTTTTTTTTTTTTTTTTACCTCTGCCGGGACGCCTGCCGACCCATTATTTGTACATCCAAATCGAGCGCAGGTCCCGCTTTCTTCTCGGCCTCGCCGGGGTCGGGCAGGAGCAGCGCGCTGTCCCCGAGTCCCCTCCCCTCACCATGCCAGGGGACTCCTTCTCCGGCGGCCCCAGTCAGAAGCCCACTCTAGTGCGCCTCGCCCCTGACCTCGTGCCCTTTGCCTTTGCTTTTATTGTCCCGTGTCAGTTTCACTTTGTAATCCACAAGGCTTTTGGTTTGGGGCGGGGGGGTGGTGGATCCCTCTTTCTCCTTCACCGTTGGCGGTGGAGGCGGGGAAGTCGGCGCTGGGCTCTGGCGGCGCCCGCGGCAGCTCGGGACGGCGGCTGTCAGCGCTCTCCCTCTCGCCTGCCCGGGCTGAAGGTTGTACCGCTGTGGAGCTGGAGCTCCGCGAGCCCCTCTCAACCTCCGGCTGCTCCCTCACACTCTCCCCGCCCCTTCCCCGCCGCACGCGCGCGCGCACACACGCGTACACGCGCACACACACACACACACACACACCGCGTTGTCGAAACACAAACAGAGGGGGAGGGAAGACCGCGAGCTGGAGCAGGACTCAGAAACTTTGCTCGCCACTCATTGATCCCCGCACTTTAGTTTGCCCGGACTCCCCCTAGCTCCCCGTGCTGTCACCTACTGCCCCTCCCTCGCCCCAGCCCCATTGGGCCGGAGCTAAAGCAGCCCCGCCCGGCACTCCTACCGCGAGCGCTCTCCGGCTTCTTCTGCCTCCGACTGGCTTCTCGGGATGCTAATCACTCCAGCCTCTCGGAGGACTGTAGCCTGTGGGGTGTGGGAGCTCGGCGGGTAGGAGGCGCTGAGAAGGGGGTGGGGTGGGGTTTTTTATACCCTTTTTTTTTTTTTTCTTTTTGGTCACATCTTGGCCGGCGTCTGAGCAATAACAGCAAAAAGCTGCCGCCGAATAGATGGGGGTGGGGTCAGGTTTGCAGATAAATAACTTTAGTGATGGGTTCTGGGGGAAGACCGTTAGGTTGTTATGCTAGTAATAACTCAGGGGTAAGGGGGGGTCGAGGGAAATAAAAGAAAGGCAGGGGGTGAAGGTCTATTAGAGCGGGAAGAAGGATTAAGCAAAGCCTGTCTGGGAATGCAGAGCGCAGATTTGCTTTAACCGTTTCCTGCCCCTTCTCTTTCGATGAGAGGGGAGGGAGTAGCTCTACAGTACGATCCGGCAGTATCCAAACCAAATCTTCCCCATTCCTCCTCTGTCTACAGAGCGAGATAATTGCAGTCCAGATCTAACCCTAAGCCTGTCTCCACTTCCAGGTGAGTAGGGGCACCAAGGCCTCGGTACCGACGGCACTTTGGATTTCCTATAGGAAAAGCCAGGGGAACTCTGTTTTGTTTCCTGTCCCAAATGGATCCCAGGTGTCAGTAGCCAAACCTTAGAGTTTCAACAATAACAATGGTAGCCCTTTGGAAAGATGGAGGTCTCTTCCTATTGCAAAGTTTGGAATTTTGATCTCCGTTGGAGTATTTCCCCCTAGACATTTTAAAGCCAAAGGAATCCTGGTGAAGGTTTGTTTCTTTTTGCTTTGGTTTGGTTTTTATCTGGGGAAAAGACAGATAGGAGGAAATAGAAATAAATAGAATGAAATTTAAATTTTAAAATTACCCATGTGCCACGCAAGTTACTCAGATTACTGTAGCTAATTTTTGTGGTATTCTTCAAAGAAAAAAAAAAGGGACTAGGAACCAGGTCAGTATTATTTCCCCTTTAAGGACAACCGTTTAGAAAATAAGAATTTAAGCCAAGTAATGCAAATACAGGGCATGTGTCATACGTTTCAGCCACAGTGACCCCTCCAAATTTAAAACTTCTGAGTTCGGAGATGATTCAGCCATGAGTAAATACTGCCCTCTGCTGTTCTCTGTCCATCTTACATTTTTAGCAGTCTGGTTTCTTGCTTAAAATTAAATGCAGAGACAGAAGGATCTGGTTACAAGGCTAATTCCTCCTTCTTGCCTAGGGATAGTAGCAAAGAAAAAAGATCTTTAGGAATCTCCTAGTGCCTTTCTTTACTTACGGTTAAAAACAAAACAAAACAAAAACCTTTTTTAAGCAATAAGGCAGAGAGCAAATTCAAGTCCTCTGATCCAGACAGCCTGTAGCCCAAAACTGATATATGGAAACATGAATGGTAATAACTCTATCACCAATTCCTTTGTTTAGGTTAGAATATTTACTTCTGCATTTTCCTCTACTGTAGATACTGATGTATATGGTACATATAATGGGTGAATTGGAAACAGACAAGAAAGTTAAATTTCACCATTTTTGTATTTTTAGGCCTTGAAAACTTGTGAAAGCATTGGAAGCTATTCTTTTAAAAGAGAGATATTTTTAAGCATTTTCTCAAAACTCGTATCTCTGCCAATATATTATAGTCTTTATTTTGATGTAAATTAACACACAAAGATTTGTTGATTAACTAAAGTGAAAGCAGAAATTTTTACAAACCATGGCTATGATGTGTGATTTTAAGAGGGTTTTCTTACTTACTTGTATATTGTTTACTAATGTGCCACAGTTCAGTCATTCAGGTAGGAAACAGTAGAAAGAAAACACTTAGATACTTGTAGGGGATCAGGTACTTTTTTCTGTTTTATTGTTTGTTTGGAAAGCCTGTGGGATCATCTTCTTATTTAGTCTCAATAGTATTAAATTTGCATCACTTATGAGTGAATTTAATATTGGGGAAATGGGTAAAAATCATTTATTTTGTGGAATAGGAAGTGCAATATATATTTTTAAGTAAAAAAACGAGATATGACAAAGTTAAGTAATACAAAAAATGTACATATATTCAGTACATAAAATAATTTTTTGAACATTCTGAATAAAGACTATCAAAAATGATTTAGACAATGGCATGGTTATTCAAATAAATGGACACTTTCCATGATAACTACATTAAAGTAACACATTCGTTTATAGATAAAACCTACACATAAAATTACAATCTATGTACACATAGGTACATAATTTAAGGTATAATATAGAGAATGGTTTTAATAAAAGACAAGAATAAAGCTTTTATTATATTTAATTTTTCTCCCTTGGATTTCAGAAATTCTAGTAATATAATGCATGATAAAATGTAAGGATGCCCCCAACAAAATCAAATCAAATCAAATCAAGACACATTGTAATTATATGTGTGAAAAAGCAAAGTTTATTTTTGCTTTTCCACAAAAAGCTTAATTATTTTAAGAAAAGGGTTATTTAGTGAAAACTTTCAATAAACATAAAATTACATGCTTCTAAGAGAGAAGATATTCATCAATTTTAGTAAACTGTAGGGGAAAATTTTTTTTTTTTATGTCCAAGCATGAAAGAAACTAGAGAACACAGCTCATTTGAAGTTTAGAGCATACATTAAAACAAATAGTTTTTGTAAGAATTTGTTATCCTGGTCTGTATACAATTACCATCATTACTTCATTAAATGTCTGAAATTACTTTCATGTTTTAGACCCTAGGTAAAGAAGCTTAGGTTAATCATACTCTACAATTCATATCACATTAGCAACATCGTCCCAGAAAAGTATTCTCCCGCTGCTTCTTCCTTTCTATTCCTCTCTTCTCCCCTTCCCTCCCTTCTTCCCCTTCCTTTCTCCCTTCTTCCGTTCTTCTCCCTTCTCTCCCTGCTCTTCTCTTCCCCTTCCTTTCCCTCTCTTCCTTCTCCTCTCCTCTCCTTCTTTTTTCCCTTACCTTCCAATTCCTGCCTTCCCTTCCCCTCCACTCCCCTCCTCTCCCTTCCTCTCCCATCCTTCCCCTCCCGTCCCTCACTTTACTCTTTATTATACTTCGCTCACCTTACCTTATTCTGCTTTCCTCTTTTCTCCTTATCATTCTTCAGTCCTGTTACAGGACTCCCAGAGGCAAACATTCTAATAAGTGGAATGTGTACTTTTTGGTTCCATGCTTTTGCAAAATATGTATTATTTAGTTGTCCTGTATTTTTAATTGAGATAAATGGTTTGGGTTATACTGTGTATGTGTATCATCCTCTTTTGTGTCTTTCTACAAAGAGCTATTTTTAAGGTTTACACATGTTGTTATGTGTTCCTCTAAATTATTGTTTCTGACTTTTGCCTTTTACTGTAAGGCATGTATTCATAACTCTTAACCTGTCTATTTACATGGTTATAGGCATCCAGGTTGCCTCTAACTCCCTGACATCAAAGATTAGTCTGCAATGAACAACATCCTTGTAATTGTCCTCAAAAGGAAATGAATAGTTTAAGGATATGTAGTGGGGAATGGAAGAGGCCTCCATTCCATACCTGAAATGAAGAGCTGATTGTTTGCTAAACAAGAGAGAGTTGTGTTTGTGGGATGCAGTGTTTCTGAACAAGAAGACAACTGATCCTAGGATCGGGAAGCATGGAGTTCAGAGATGGCAAACTTTCAGAAGTAGGAAGGGTTAGATATTGGTTAACTTTTGGATGTGGAATTGAAATTAGTAGACTGTAGTTTTTGCAGATTGGCTAAATTTCATATTTGTGATTACCGATGTGAATTTAACATGATTTGGGATGGGTTTAACACTGGTTCTTATAATTGGCTCTTGGTATCATTGCCACAGGTGGATAGGATTTTTTTGCTAAATGTTTAACTCAGTATTTTAGACTTTCTTATTTCCTGATAAATATATTTAAAGCTATAAATTTCCCTCAAAGTATTAATTAATTAATATTTTGTGGAGTATGAGCCTTACTCCACAAAATATTAATTACAAAATGCTACGTGTAATGATTTCACTTTTATTTAACTTTAAATATTTAGTAACTTATTTTATGGTTTCCTCTGTAGCACAAGATTGTATTTAATATATAAATACATTTCTAAATATGTGTTGAGTAATAAAGAGCCCTCTCTTTCAACAATCCTGCTGCCTTTCACCATCTTCCCTTTGTTACTGTTTCTTCATTGTGTTATAATCAAAGTATCTGTGATACAAAGGGAAGGTGCCTGCCATCTGGTGGCATTTCTTCAAAGAATTCTATCATTCAAACGGCACGGAATACTCATGTGAAGGAATATATGATAGCAATGAAAAGTACTCAATTTGTACTTAATTTGTAAGTGGTTTCCACTTACTTCTGCTTCTCATTCTTCTGTATCTCCTCCTTCTTAAAGGTTGACTGTGAAACAGTTTTTAATTGCAAGGTTGCTGAACACATCCCAGATGGAACAGTAACTATGCATGTCTAAGAATTCAGCATGCCGGTGTACCACAGTCATTTTTAACACAAATTCAAAACAAACAAAAAAAAATGTTAAATATCAAGAAACAGAGCAAAACAAAGTATCTGTGAGAAAAAAAAAAAGTCTCCAGTTTCTGTCCTCTCTTCTTATCTTAACCCAATCAGTTTTACCCAAAGCGATCCTCCAAAATTTTTCGTATCAAAGTCTCAGTTGATCACTTCCTTCTCCTTGATTAACTTTATTAATTTCCCTTCCAGGATGCCATCCTGCCTCATCTTTTCAGTCTCAGATATTTGACTATGTAGCACCTCAGGGCTCATGGGACAAACTGTCACCGTCCATTCTCTAAACTCTGCCTCTTGGTGATCTCATCTTGTAGCGAGTCTTCAAATAAGTTGATTACACTCAGAAAAGAATGTGAACTCTGCAGTTCATGGGTTCAGTGTTCTGTCCACATCCATTACGCTGTTTGTTAATTATGCTATTCAGATCTTATATATCATTACTGATTTTCTGTTGGCTTCATGTATTGATACTAAAAGAGGCATGGAGGCATGTTAAATCTGCATTGTGATTGCAAATTTAAATCTCCTTATAGTTATGTAGCTATTCTTGTTTTGCATATTCTTGTTTTGCATATTAATATATATTTTATTATATATATTTTATATTTTATTTATTCCTCATTTTATATGTTTATATATTTATAAGTACATATATATAATTTTATATATTCATCATGAATTAAACCTTTTCTAGTTAAGATGTGACTATCTTTATCCCAAATAATGTATTTTCCTTAAAGTCTATTTTTGTCTGTTACAAGTACAGGTAACCAACATTCTTTGGTACTATCATGACAGATTTTTTTTCCTATCCTTTCACCTCGTATTTTCTGTACCCTAATGTTTTAGAAGTCTTTTTGACACAGCATTATATATGAAAATGCATTCACTGATATTTTTTTATCATCATTGCTTCTTAACTGGAGCATTTAGTCTATTTACATTTAGTATAACTACTCACATTCCTGTTTAAATCTCCTATCTAACTTTGTGTGCTGCTATTTTTCTCCAGTTTTATCTTTTTATTTCTGTGCTTCTCTCCTTTTTCTTAAATTAATTAGATATTTCTTTCACTTTCTGCTAATACTTTGGGTGATATATGCTCTGTTTTGGCTATTTTCATTTTACTTCAAGAAATTTAAAAAAAATATTCTTCTCAAAGTCTTAAATAGTTCAATGCCTTAAGGAAAAAGGGCACTTCTTGAACAATAAATTTTTAAATACATTCATTTACTTCTCAATTTACCTCTTAATTTGGTGTTGCTTTTTAATTCTTTATTTAAATTTTAATCTTGCATAACATTTTTATTTTTAAAAAGGCAATAACGTATTTAACACAGTTTGTTGTGTTTTGATCTTTCCTCTATCACAAACATCCTATCCTGGATCTCTTGCGTTCTGCCCGAAATACGTTTTTCTGAGTTTCCTTTGGAATGGAAGCTGTTGGTAGAAACACTTTATAGTGCCCCATTCTTGAAATATTTTTTCTTTAAGAATAAAATTATAAATTCAAAATTAATGAGTCACTTAGCTATAAATTTTTTGTCATATGCCATTCTAGTGCAAATATGAAAAAGGGTATTTAAAGGAAATAAATTAGGGTATTTCTAATACTACACATTGATAGTTTAATTCACATGATTCAGAATCATCACTGTATTTATCAGCACAGTTTAATTATACAGAAGTTTGGCTTTCATTTTTCTGTCAATCTAATTCTTATTTCTTTTTAATCTCTTGATCAAGGTAATCTGTCACTTTTCACTGATTCTTCCTGAAATGCCTCTGTATTTTTGATGTTTTGCAGTTTTGCTTTGCTATATGTGTAGGTGTAAAATGTTTTTGTAATCTTGCCTGGAAATTGAAGTCTTCATGATGCAAATCATTCTTTCATTATTTCTGAAAAATGTTCAGCCTTTATATTTGTATTTGCAGATATTACTCCTTTTTTTCTTCTCCTTGCTCTTCCTTCTGGAACTTTACTTAGACACATATTAAGACTTCTCACGATATCTTGTATATCTCAATTATCAGTTTAATATCTTCTCTTTTCTTTTCTCTATGCTTAATTTTGAATAATTTTTTCTGACTTGTCATCCAGTTCACTAATTCTGTCTTTAGCTATGTTTAACCTACTTTTAAATTCATCTATTTAATTATAAGTTTAATTACTGAATTCTTATACCTTAACATCTTGATGTGTTTTGAAGTTAGCTATCCCCTTCAGATATTTTCAAGCTTGTTTTTCATTCCTTTGAACATGTTAAACATAGTTTTAGATGTTATTTAGATAGGTATCTGAAGATTCCAGTATCAGGCATATTTAATGTTTATGCTTTCCTTTTTTTTTTTTGCAGTACGCCGGCCTCTCACTGTTGTGGCCTCTCCCGTTGTGGAGCACAGGCTCCAGACGCACAGGCTCAGCAGCCATGGCTCACAGGTCCAGCCGCTCCGCGGCATGTGGGGTCTTCCCAAACCGGGGCACGAACCCGTGTCCCCTGCATCGGCAGGCGGACTCTCAACCACTGCGCCACCAGGGAAGCCCTATGCTTTCCATTTTTATTGCTAGTTTTAGCTCATAGTAAATTGTTTCCTTGTGTGAGTATTTACGTTTGAATATGAACTGGTCTTTTTTTTTTAATAAATTTATTTATTTTTGGCTGCATTGGGTCTTCGTTGCTGTGTGCGGGCTTTCTCTAGTTGCAGCAAGTGGGGGCTACTCTTTGTTGCAGTGTGCGGGCTTCTCATTGTGGTGGCTTCTCCTGTTGTGGAGCACGGGATCTAGGCATGTGGGCTTCAGTAGTTGTGGCATGCAGGGTCAGTAGTTGTGGCTCACAGGCTCTAGAGAGCAGGCTCAATTGTTGTGGTGCATGGGCTTAGTTGCTCCACAACATGTGGGATCTTCCCAGACCAGGGATTGAACCCATGTCCCCTGCTTTGGCAGGCAGATTCTTAACCACTGTGCCACCAGGGAAGTCCCTGAAGTGGTCATTTTAATTGGTAAGTTATTTATGCTATTCCTTGAGGCTTGGGATTGGTGTGCTCTTGTAAAGAAGAGCTGGGTATGCTTCCATTAGGTTCTTGTGAGTTGCTACTAGTCTGCAACAACTACTGTTTTCACTGAAGCTAAGATGGCAACAGCAAAAGAGCAATAACACTTTATGAATCACAAGGTAACACTGCCAAGTAAACCATAAAAAATGCTTTCTCATCATTTTGGAGTTTTATTTAAAGACAGTTTTACCCTCATTTAGATTTTTGTCATGTCATTCTTCTATATGTATGAGAAGGAAACTATAAGCAAAATAAATTGAACAAGGCCATCTTAGATCTTTTTCACATTGAAAATCCAGCTCAAAGTGGTATAGCATTTATTGAAAAAGTGCTCCATTTTGTCTGTGATTTTTTTCTAACCTACTAACACTGCATGTTTGCTATATAGTCGATGATAGTTAAGTCACAATTGCTGCCAGGCCTTTAGCAGATATAATATACATCCTAACTGCTAAATATTAAAATAGGACCAAAAACATGTTGAATCTTAGAATAATTAAATATGGTGAATTTACAACTTGAGGGTTTTTTTCTGCACCTCCTCAGTAATGTGATTTTGAGTGCTGCCTTGGGGCTTCAACTTCTTAGGGATGGTTTCCCCCTTCTCCACACCTCAGTCTAATCATTGCCAAGGCAATATTATTTTCAATATTTTGGAGAAGGCAGGGTGACTAGGTATACCTGCATAGATAACTAGTTATCTTAGGACTAGTTAACTTAAGACTTATGATTTAGGAGCTCCAACTTTAATAAGAGAAGTTTCCTATTAAACTCCACACCTTCAGAGAAGCCTGGGCTTTTTCTCTTAGCTCTCACACTTTACCACACCTTAAAAGTTAAAGCTCATATTTGTGAAGTTTGGTAAATGTCCTTAAGGCAAAAACTACTTCAATGTTGAGCTTACTTCTATGGCTTCTTATCTAGACTAGATATGATAATTCCTAACTCTAATATCATGTCAGCTTTTTGATCTTTTAAGAAAATATTTTAAAATTTAGTAATTTTAGTAGTTTTTAGTAGTAAATAATAGCCTGGCATATTACCAGAATAGGAAGTCTATCTTCCTTATTTCTTCAAATAGTTTCCTTTTTTCATTTGTTTTTTCTCCTTTGAGAAATCTTATCATTTGGTACTTATCCATAAGTCAGGTCTCTTTAGCTTTTCTTGATGTTTTCTGGGAAAATTCCTCAATCTGATGTACCAACTCACTAATTTGGTCTTCAGGTATATCCAATCTACCACTGTTTAATCTTTTGTTCTCTTTACATCAACTCAAAATTTTTCGTACTGACCAAATATTTATACTTCACTCATTTTTAAATGAAATTTAATTCTTGTTTTATATTGACAATAAATGTCTATCCATTAATTGTCTATCTGTGTTGAGGAGGGATCAAAGGTCAGATCTCAGTGTGTGAGTTTAAGACAGGGGCTGGCAAATTTTTTCTGTGAAAGAGAAGATAGTAAATATTTTAGGTTTTGAAAATCAGACAGTCTCTGTCATACCATTTCAACTTCCCCTTATAATGTGACAGCAGCTATAGATATTATGGAAATTATTGGGTATGGCTGTGTTCCAACAAAAATTTATTTACAAAAACAGGAACCAGGCCCAATTTGGCCTGCAGGCTGTCATTTGCTGACCACTGTTTTAGAGCATAAGAGATAAGCCTTGTGCTGAAAACTCCACCAGATGACCATTGCTGGTCATTCCCATTTGTAATCTTTTTTTACATATATATGTACATGTATATAGAGTCAGTATTTTGAATATGATTCAAAATTTCTGTCTGTTTTACAAACACTGCATTTCTTTTCTTTTTACCATCTGACCTTTTGTAATCTTAAATTTTAAACTTTGAGGTATAGTATGATTGGGAAGTGACAATCTCCCTAAATTGTAATCCATGGTCTTAGGGATTTTTAGAGAGTAAGATGGGATATTCAATACCTAAGGGCCGCTCTTCAGAATGCACTTATTTCATGTGAACACTGTTGTCTTGGCTACTGCTGCCAGTGTCTGCAGTGAAGCAGACAATAATAGCCTCAAGGCAACATACAGTAGAGGCAAAAACTATTTTTTTATAAACACTTATCTTTTCTAGTCTCTATAAAAATTTTCTGGCCCTTATTACTTGGTGCTTAGCTTTCTCCTTCCATTTTCCATATCCCCTTTATATAATTTATATATATATATATATAATTATACAATATATATGTTTACCCATCTTTTTCTGGCCAGTGTTCAATTTCCAAAGATTGTGGAACCACCAGTGTATGTAAATAAATCTGAAACTACATCATGGAAACTAAAATCATATTTTTTAACATCACACTTATGGGAGAAACAAAATGAAGGGTTAGCTTTAAAATCCTTCATAATATACTACATGTGAATATGTGAGCAAACCCACTGGAATGGAAACTGCTTACACTAAATGTGAGAGTAGGTTTCTGAATACTGTGGCATTTGCCACAAACTAGTGATTACCTACCATAATTTGGAGAAACTGCTCAGTCCAACAACTGTGACAAGCTACTCTTTTGTTGAAATATGCATATCATGGGTTGGTTATCTTTTAATCTTGATTAGGTATAGGTATACAATTTATCTCAAACAAAAATATATTAATATGGGTAATAATTAATGGCTGCATTAAAATACTCTGATGTTGAATTTCATGCTAGAATATAACGAGAATTAAGAAAATAGATACCTCTAATATATATATATATATATACACATATATATATTTGTCATGGAGAAGAGATAAGTAAAATGATATGATATTCACTCTAGGTTTACTAGACTTGTAACATGTGAAAACATTTGGAAATACAGAACAATTTGAACTGTAACTTCCATCAACAATAGGTGTATGGAGAATTATGAGAGTCCTGCCAGAAGAGTTGATTCTAAGAAAACAATTCTGTTTTGCATTTTTGGATTTTATTTAATTTATATTTTTATACAGCAGGTTCTTATTAGTTATCCACTTTATACATATTAGTGTATATATGTCAATCTCAATCTCCCAATTCATCACACCACCACTACCCCACTGCCACTTTCCCCCCGTGGTGTCCGTACATTTGTTCTCTACATCTGTGTCTCTATTTCTACCTTGCAAACTGGTTCATCTGTACCATTTTTCTAGGTTCCACATATATGAGTTAATATATGATATTTGTTTTTCTCTTTCTGACTTATTTCACTCTGTACGACAGTCTCTAGATCCATCCACGTCTCTACGAATGACCCAATTTCATTCCTTTTTATGGCTGAGTAATATTCCATTGTATATATGTACTACCACTTCTTTATCCATTCGTCTGTCAATGGGCATTTAGGTTGCTTCCATGACCTGGCTATTGTAAATAGTGCTATAATAAACATTGGGGTGCATGTGTCTTTTTGAAATATGGTTTTCTCTGGGTATATGCTCAGTAGTGGGATTGTTGCATCATATGGTAGTTCTATTTTTACTTTTTTAAGGAACCTCCATACTGTTCTCCATAGTGGCTGTATCAATTTACATTCCCACCAACAGTGCAAGAGGGTCCCCTTTTCTCCACACCCTTTCCAGCATTTGTTGTTTGTAGATTTTCTGATGATGCCCATTCTAACTGGTGTGAAGTGATACCTCATTGTAGTTTTGATTTGCATTTCTCTAATAATTAGTGATGTTGAACAGATTTTCATGTGCTTCTTGGCCATCTGTATGTCTTCTTTGTAGAAATGTCTATTTAGGTCTTCTGCCCATTTTTGGATTGGGTTGTTTGTTATTTTAATATTGAGCTACATGAGTTGTTTATATATTTTGGAGGTTAATCTTTTGTGCGTTGATTCACTTGCAAACATTTTCTCCAATTCTGAGGGTTGTCTTTTCATCTTGGTTGTAGTTTCCTTTGCTTTGCAAAAGCTTTTAGGTTTCATTAGGTCCAATTTGTTTATTTTTGTTTTTATTTCCATTACCCTAGGAGGTGGATCAAAAAAGATCTTGCTGTGATTTATGTCAGAGAGTGTTCTTCCTATGTTTTCCTCCAAGAGATTTAGTGTGCAAGCTTACATTTAGGTCTCTAATCCATTTTGAGTTTATTTTTGTGTATGGTGTTAAGGAGTGTTCTAATTTCATTCTTTTACAGGTAGCTGTCCAGTTTTCCCAGCACCACTTACTGAAGAGGCTGTCTTTTCTCCATTGTATGTCCTTGCCTACTTTGTCATAGATTAGTTGACCATAGGTGCATCGGTTTATCTCTGGGCTTTCTATCCTGTTCCATTGATCTATATTTCTGTTTTTCTGCCAGTACCATATTGTCTTGATTATTGTAGCTTTGTAGTATAGTCTGAAGTCAGGGAGTCTGATTCCTCCAGCTCCGTTTTTTTCCCTTAAGACTGCTTTGGCTATTCAGGGTCTTTTGTGTCTCCATACAAATTTTAAGATTTTTTGTTCTAGTTCTGTAAAAAATGCCATTGGTAATTTGATAGGGGTTGCATTGAATCTGTAGATTGCTTTGGGTAGTATAGTCATTTTCACAATGTTGATTCTTCCCATCCAAGAGCATGGTATATCTCTCCATCTATTTGTATCATCTTTAATTTCTTTCATCAGTGTCTTATAGTTTTCTGCATACAGGTCTTTTGTCTCCCTAGGTAGGTTTATTCCTAGGTATTTTATTCTTTTTGTTGCAGTGGTAAATGGGAATGTTTCCTTAATTTCTCTTTCAGATTTTTCACCATTAGTGTATAGGAATGCAAGAGATTTCCGTGCATTAATTTTGTATCCTGCAACTTTACCAAATTCATTGATTAGCTCTAGTAGTTTTCTAGAATCTAGTAGATTCTAGTAGAATCTTTAGGATTCTCTATGTATAGTATCATGTCATCTGCAAACAGTGACAGTTTTACTTCTTCTTTTCCAATTTGTATTCCTTTTATTTCTTTTTCACTGATTGCCGTGGCTAGGACTTCCAAAACTATGTTGAATAATAGTGGCGAGAGTGGACATCCTTGTCTTGTTCCTGATTTTAGAGGAAAGGCTTTCAGTTTTTCACCATTGAGAATGATGTTTGCTGTGGGTTTGTAATATGTGGCCTTTATTTTGTTGAGGTAGGTTCCCTCTATGCTGACTTTCTGGAGAGTTTTCAATCATAAACCGGTGTTGAATTTTTTCAAAAGCTTTTTCTGCATCTATTGACATGATCATATGGTTTTTATTGTTCAATTTGTTAATATGATGTATCACATTGATTGATTTGCATATATTGAAGAATCCTTGCATCCCTGGGATAAATCCCACTTTATCATGGTGTATGATCCTTTTAATGTGTTGTTGGATTCTGTTTTCTAGTATTTTGTTGAGGATTTTTGCATCTATATTCATCAGTGATATTGGTCTGTAATTTTCTTTTTTTGTAGTATCTTTGTCTGATTTTGGTATCAGGGTGATGGTGACCTCATAGAATGAGTTTGGGAGTGCTCTTTCCTCTGCAGTTTTTTGGAAGAGTTTGAGAAGGATGGGTGTTAGCTCTTCTCTAAATGTTTGATAGAATTCACCTGTGATGCTATCTGGTCCTGGACTTTGTTTGTTGGAAGATTTTTAATCACAGTTTCAATTTCATTACTTGTGATTGGTCTGTTCATATTTTCTATTTCTTCCTGGTTCAGTCTTGGAAAGTTATACCTTTCTAAGAATTTGTCCATTTCTTCCAGGTTGTCCATTTTATTGGCATAGAGTTGCTTGTAGTAGTCTCTTAGGATGCTTTGTAATTCTGCTGTGTCCGTTGTAACTTCTCCTTTTTCATTTCTAATTTTATTGATTTGAGTTCTCTCCCTCTTTTTCTTGATGAGTCTGTCTAATGGTTTATCAATTTTGTTTATCTTCTCAGAGAACTAGCTTTTAGTTTTATTGATCTTTGCTATTGTTTTCTTTGTTTCCATTTCATTTATTTCTGCTTTGAACTTTATGATTTCTTTCCTTCTACTAACTTTGGGTGTTGTTTGTTCTTCTTTCTCTAGTTCCTTTAGATGTAAGGTTAGATTGTTTATTTGAGATTTTTCTTGTTTCTTGAGGTAGGCTTGTATTACTATAAACTTCCCTCTTAGAACTGCTTTTGCTGCATCCCATATGTTTTGGATCATCGTGATTTCATTGTCATTTGTCTCTAGGTATTTTTTGAGTTCCTCTTTGATTTCTTCAGTGATCTCTTGGTTATTTAGTAATGTATTCTTTACTCTCCATGTGTTTCTGTTTTTTATGTTTTTTTCCCTGTAATTGATTTCTAATCTCATAGTATTGTGGTCAGAAAAGATGCTTAATATGATTTCAATATTGCTAAATTTACTGAGGCTTGATTGTGACCCAAGATGTGATCTATCCTGGAGAATGTTCCATGCGCACTTGAGAAGAAAGTGTAATCTTTTGTTTTTGCATGGAATGTCCTATGAATATCAATTAAATCTATCTGGTCTATTGTGTCATTTAAAACTTGTGTTTCCTTATTAATTTTCTGTTTGGTTGATCTGTCCATTGGTGCAAATGAGGTGTTAAAGTCCCCCACTATTATTGTGTTACTGTCGATTTCCTCTTTTATAGCTGTTAGCAGTTGCCTTATGTATTGAGGTGCTCCTATGTTGGGTGCACATATATTTATAATTGTTATATCTTCTTCTTGGATTGATCCCTTGATCATTATGTAGTATCCTTCCTTGTCTTTGTAACATTCTTTGTTTTAAAGGCTATTTTGTCTGATATGAGAATTGCTACTCCAGCTTTCTTTTGATTTCCATTTGCATGGGATATCTTTTTCCATCCCCTCACTTTCAGTCCGTATGTGTCCCTAGGTCTGAAGTGGGTCTCTTATAGACAGCATATATATGGGTCTTGTTTTTGTATCCATTCAGTGAGCCTGTGTCTTTTGGTTGAAGCATTTAATCCATTCATGTTTAAGGTAATTATAGATATGCATTTTCCTATTACCATTTTCTTAATTTTTATATGTTTGTTTTTGTAGGTCCTTTTCTTCTCTTATGTTTCCCACTTAGAGAAGTTCCTTTAACATTTGTTGTAGAGCTATTGTGGTGGTGCTGAATTCTCTTAGCTTTTGCTTGTCTGTAAAGCTTTTGATTTCTCTGTTGAATCTGAATGAGATCCTTGCCAGGTAGAGTAATCTTGGTTGTAGGTTCTTCTCTTTCATCACTTTAAGTATATCATGCCACTCCCTCTGGCTTGTACAGTTTCTACTGAGAAATCAGTTGTTAACCTTATGGGAGCTCCCTTGTATATTATTTGTCATATTTCCCTTGTTGCTTTCAATAATTTTTCATTGTCTTTAATTTTTGTTAATTTGATTACTATGTGTCTCAGCATGTTTCTCCTTGGGTTTATCCTGCCTGGGACTCCGTGCTCCTGGCCTTGGGTGACTATTTCCTTTCCCATGTTAGGGAAGTTTTCAACTATAATCTCTTCAAATATTTTCTCGGGTCCTTCCTTTCTCTCTTCTCCTTCTGGGACCCCCATAATGTGAATGTTGTTGCGTTTAATGTTGTCCCAGAGGTCTCTTAAGCTGTCTTCATTTCTTTTCATTCTTTTTTCTTTATTCTGTTCTATGGCAGGGAATTACACCATTCTGTCTTCCAGGTCATTTATCCGTTCTTCTGCCTCAGTTATTCTGCTATTGATTCCTTCTAGTGTATTTTTCATTTCAGTTATTGTATTGTTCATCTCTTTGTTTGTTCTTTAATTTTTCTAGGTCTTTCTTAAACATTTCTTGCATCTTCTCGATCTTTGCCTCCATTCATTTTCCAAGGTCTTGGATCATCTTCACTATCATTATTGTGAATTCTTTTTCTGGAAGGTTGCCTATCTCTACTTCATTTAGTTGTTTTTCTGAGGTTTTATCTTGTTCCTTCATCTGGTACATAGCCCTCTGCCTTTTCATCTTGTCTATCTGTGAATATGGTTTTTGTTCCACAGGTTGCGGGATTATAGTTCTTCTTGCTTCTGCTGTCTGCCCTCTGGTGGATGAGGCTATTTAAGAGGCTTCTGAAAGTTTCCTGTTGGGAGGGACTGGTGGTGGGTAGAGCTGGGTGTTGCTCTTGTGGGAAGAGCTCAGTAAAACTTTAATCTGCTTGGCTGCTGATGGGTGTGGCTGGATTCCCTCCTTCTTGGTTGTTTGGCCTGTGGCAACCCAACACTGGAGCCTACCCGTGCTCTTTGGTGGGGCTAATGGCAGACTCTGGGAGTGCTCATGCCTAGGAGTACTTCCCAGAACTTCTGCTGCCAATGTCCTTGTCCTCGTAGTGAGCCACAGCCACCCCCTGCCTCTGCAGGAGACCCTCCAGCACTAGCAGGTAGGTCTGGTTCAGTCTCCTATGGGGTCACTGCTCCTTCCCCTGGGTCCTGATGCACACACTACTTTGTGTGTGCCCTCAAAGGGTGGAGTCTCTGTTTCCCCCAGCCCTGTTGAAGTCTTGCAATCAAATCCCACTAGCCTTCAAAGTCTGATTCTCTAGGAATTTCTCCTCCCATTGCCAGACTCCCAGGTTGGGAAGCCTGACGTGGGGCTCAGAACCTTCACTCCAGTGGGTGGACTTCTGTGGTGTAAGTGTTCTCCAGTTTGTGAGTCATCCTCCCAGCAGTTATGGGATTTGATTTTATTGTGATTGTGCCCCTCCTACCATCTCATTATGGTTTCTCCTTTGTCTTTGGATGTGAGGTATCTTTTTTGGTGAGTTCCAGTGTCTTCCTGTCGATGATTTTTCAGCAGTTAGTTGTGATTCTGGTGCTCTTGAAAAAGGGAGTCGAAAACAAATAATCTTGACCCACAGCTAACATTTTTTCTATTTTAACTTTATTTGAGATGATGAAATATAGACTACTATAAGATACCTTTATTTTGTGTTATTGCCTAATGAGCATTTCCTTGCCATTGTAATAATTTTTTGTAAATATTGTTTTATTAGATGGATACTATTTGTAATATGAATAGGCCAAAAATTATTAATTGTTCCTTCAATGTTGACCTTCAGGATTTTTCCAGCTTATTTTGCTATTAAATGCATGCTTTGATAATTATCCGTCACTCCTCCAAACAAAATTTATTGAAAAGTAACTGTGTCAGGTACTTTAAAAGCTACAGAGGGAAGACAATAATGAATAAAACAGACACAGCTTCTGCCATGTTTAGTCAAATTGCAGAAATTTTTAAAATAATTTAAACTTTTAAGGACCTTTATTACTTATTGCCAAGTCACATTCCATAAATAATGTATCAATTTATAATTGAAACCAAAGTATATCAGAGTTCTCCTCCCAGCAAAACAAAGAAACAAATACATTTGAATATAACATGTCTTAAATCCTGGTCTCTTTACAGGGGATTAAAAACGTGTCTTCTTTCAACATGTATTTCTATTATATTTTTCATATATGAGCTATTTGTTTTCCTTTTTTTAAAAGAAATTATTCATGTTTGTTGTCGATTTAATCAATTGGGGTCTCAGATCTAATTTTTTGGTTGTTGCTGATATTGTTAATCAATTTGTTCTCCTTTATAAACACCTACCTTTGTTTTAAATTTTTAATTCTTTCCTTTATCCAGAGACTATTCATAAAACTTTAATTCTAGTTTCCTCTTTCTGCTCTTCCTTCTACTTCTTTGTCCTAATTATGTTGTATCAATTGGCATAATGCCACTGGAGCAGAGCAGATAAATAATTTTCTTTTCTCTGAATCTAGCATCATATCTGAAATTCAGGAAGTATTCAACAGAAGTCTGCTCAATTTCATCCCAGATAGGATACCTAAAATTTTTAAAATATATATAATTTTAAAAAGCAGTAATAAGTGTTTTGAACTCTACAGTCTAAAACATTGTTTTCTAAAATGTGGTAAATGGTGGTACTCACAGATGATTCCAGGGGGCTCAGAAGAGGGTATTGAAAAGAGTAAAAAACAGGAGACATTAAAAAAAAAAATCAAAACACTATGGTGAGTGTTGTGGCTTGACATTCACCTTCCATTCAAACCTTCCAGCCTACCTCTAGTGTGCATTTCTAGAGGCTTTTCTTCAGACACCTTCTCATCCACGGTTCTTCATGCAATGGTCCTCTATTTAAATACAAGCACTTGGAATTTGTTAGGCAAACATGGGCAGAGACCATCTTCATTTTACTTTAGCCCTTTCTCTGCCAGCTAGCACAGTCGTGGATGCAGTTCCACAGTGGTGTGCAAGTGTCCAGTCTATGTGTGTAGAGAACCAACAATTGTATCATTTGCTGTTGCCACAAATTCCTAACCCTTGAATTGCAGCTACTATGGTGTGTTGGTGAAGTTAATTATTCCAATGGTGACCTCCTGTTTTTCTACCTTGCTGATTGTGGCAGAAGTCACAGTGCCCACAGTGGGGCTTTTCTGTTTCTATCACCATGCCCCCAACAATTCTGAAAGCACCTACTTCCCTAAATGTTCTTCTTGAAACAGCTGGACTGCCTAACAGTTCCTGCAACTGGATGTTGGCTGATACAATCACAAGTGATAAAAATTATTCCACTTTCGTTTCTCTTTCAAGTAAAGGAGAAATTCTATGGTTAGAATCAGAATGTTTACCTCCTCTTTAACATCACATATCTTCCTTTTGGATAGAGAGTGTTCTAAGTGAATAGACACATATGACAAGCATAATTGATGGAGATTTGATTAACATGGTACTGTTTGAACACAATATAGAGTCTCCTTAATTAAAGAAGATTAAAATCTAAAATGAGTCAGAAGTAGTGTGCACAATATAATTGGAATAAAGAAAAATCTCAGGACTTGGCATATACTAGAAAACAAAGGAAAAATAACAGAGGATCGAAGTAGTACTTAAGCATTTTGATATTTTATGGTACTCAAAGCTCTTATTAAAAGAAAGGGTGCATTATCTGTACTATTTAGCTGGAATATTCCAGATGTCTCTAGTCTTTATAAACATATCACAACATCTTAATCTTTGTTTATTTGAATTGCTCCTTGGTCATGTCTCTTTTTCATTCCATTCTTAATCACTGAGTCTGTGATTAAAAATGGCAAACATGTGTTTTGAGAGAAACTAAGCTGTGATTTCGGTTGTGGGTAGTAATTTCAGAGTGGCAGACATATTAACCCCTTCCTCTCCACCCTACTCATGAACTTATAACAAGACTCAAGGAAATAGTAAACACAAAAGAAACAAGCAAAGCATAGAAAAATGAACTACTTTTCAGTTCAAATACTTTGTATGGTTATACCAAGGAGAGGTTTCTGAAAGAACAAACAAAAGTGACAGTTTAATATTTACAAAACAATGTTCAGCTAAAATAACACAGACAATCACAGATAGGATATTATTGTGGTTAAGACTTAATTTTTGCTCTTCAAGAAAGATCAGTTTTAGAATCTGACAATCACTGGATCCAATCCTACTGACTCTGCTTCTTCCTCTCTACAGGGTCAACCGTAAGTCGTTTCAGCATTCCACAATTGACTTCTCCATTTGTAAAATGAGAGAAATCAGCTCACGTGGTAACTGTAAGTTGATTATCATCTATCCGAGCAAGAGACATACCTCAATTTAATTAGAAAAAGTTCTAGATAAAAGTTAAATACTGTTAATCATACCTATACTGAGGGAAAGTTGAAAATATAATTTTAATTTTCATGGAAGAGAAACAATTTTATTCATTTCAAAACAGCATTGCATAGTTATATGTATAGAATTTCAAGAATTATCATAAATTTCTAAAAACCTTGGAACCAAAAAATAAAAATAATATAAAATAAATATATTGAAATATTTATGGGTAAAGTCAAATATTATAATATGGTTGTGTGAAAGACAATACTAATAGTGTGTTTATTTTTAAATGAATTTGAATAAGTTCAATGGAGTAGATTCAGATGGAACAATTTGTTCAAAAATTTAGTTCAAAGGAAACAATAACCCATATAAAGTTGAAACAGAGCCTATATAAGTAGTCATAGCAACACACAGACAAATATTTCAGAAAATCTAAAAGTTTTGTTGGCTCCAACTTTTTAAAAATACATTTAAAGAAATTCCACTGTCATGTTAATACTTGCGGTAAAACCACATACGTCCTGAATTACTATACTGCAACCAAAATACTACTCTATAGTCCTATCACTAGTTATTTTGGGGAATCTATATATTGAATTTGAACCATATTTTGTAAAAAATGTTTTGTTGCTTTTGAGTCAGGAGATTGGTAGTAAGAAGTTTACATCAATCATGTTAAGGCAATAGTCCAAACTCTTTCTGATCCCCAGTGGGTCTGTGACATGTTTTTTTCTTTTTTAAAGAATTTTCTTTTAAAAAAATACTATGATTTGAAATAAGCATCTTTGCTTTGATAACTTGTGTTTCATCTTTGCCTGTTGAAAGGTGCATTATGATTACTGCCTCATTGAAGACTACTGCTTGCAAATGGTAAATTTGTCTCTGTTTTTCAGCCCTTTTTGATGATTGCATTTATCATATAATTTCATAACTCAAGACATTAAATTGATGCTATTAAGAAGATTGAATAAGATGATCTAAATGCCATACCAATTCATTGCCCATTGTTTATTTCTTTAATAATTTTGGCAAAGTTTGAGATAATTTTGCTTGTTTGCAACGTTCTGTATTATTAATAGTTCGGTTTTGTTCTCAGTGAATCCTAATCCTTACAGTCCACCAGATATCTCTTAGAATTAAGTGCTTTCTTTTCTATCTGTCCTGGAGGTACATTGTGATTTTCAGATTGATTGATTGATTTAATGAATGATGATAGAGAGCGGTATCTTCCATGCTGGAAAATATTGAAAATAGAATCAATGAGATAATGTCTGTAAAGTACTAAGTGCGAGGAAGAGTTCAATAAATATTAGCTATTTTTCCTATTCATATGGCAAAATTCAACAGGAGTGCTCATTTGGAGCAAATGAATAAAATCAATTACAGGAGTTACGTTCAGTCTTTAAAAAGAACATGGTAAAACTCAGTGTATTAGTTATCTATTGCTGCTTAACAATGATACTATAAACTTAGTGGCTTAAAACAGCACACATGTATTTCCTCAGAGTTTTTCTGGGTCAGGAGTCTGGGCACAGTTTAGCTGAGTCCTCCGCTTCAGGGTCTTTCAAAATTGCAATCGAGGTGTTGGCCAAGTTGCTCGACTGGGGAGATATCAGCTTCCTAACTCACAGTGTTATTGGCAGAATTCAGTTCCTTTCAGTTTTCCAGACTGAGGACCTCAGTTTCCTGCTTGCTCTGAGCTGGAGCCTACCCTCGGCTCCTTGCCACATGCTGTTCTCCACATGGCAGCTCACAACATGGCAGCTTGCATCTTCAAGTCCTGCAAAAGAAAGAGTCTCTTAGCAAGATGAGTTACAATCTTTTGTAATATATACACATAATCTAGTACATCATGTCACCTTTGGCATATTCTGTTGGTTAGAAGCAATTCATAAGTCCCACCTACACTGGAGGGGAGGGTATCAGACAAGGCATGAACACCAGCAGCATGATGATGGGGGCCACCTTAGAGTCTGCTGACCACACTCCATGAGAACAAAAATTACAAAGTAGTGGCTATATTTCATGGTTTAAATTCATTAAAATCCTTCTTGCTGCCCTTACATTATGAGAAATAATTTTTTTCTAATTAAAACATTTGAGGAAAAAGAACTCTATTGTAATTTTTAAGTATTATAACACTGGAAGGAGATAATATGTTAGGTTTGCATAGCACTTTAGAGTTCACAGTGTATTGATATTTATAACTATTATTATTTCAGACTAGAAAATGGGTGGTAGAACTGATATTGATTTCAAGATTACAACACAGAGTTTAGGCTCCAAGTGAAGCCTTAATTACAGCATCCTGCTGTGTATCTGTTGATGAATTCAATATGCGCCTCTCCTGATTTGGGCCATTCTTCTTAATAACTTTCTTAGTTAAAAATAATTCATATAGGATGGAATGGTGGGTAGGGGAGTGGGCAGCGGCAGGCTTGCACTGTGGCCAGATAAGCTGTTGGGCCTGGAGAGTCAAGTGCAGAGAGCACTGTATTGAAGTCATCAAGATGAAGGGTGCCACAGGTCAACTAGAAAATGTATGCCAAGCATGAATTAAATTGGTGACACAGATCATTTCACTTCTTTGTTTGAAATACATGTTATGAACCATTTTCTGGAGCATGTCTACAAGCACTGTGTGCAAAATATCTGGTGGTCAGGAGAATATTTTCACAGGGGACCTACAAACCAGAACACCATGTACAGCTCAAAAATACAGCTGCCTTCTAATCTCAAATTGCTTTCCTCATAACTAAGACTGTATCTCCTGCCCCAGCAGTAAACAAATGGCTCCCATGTTTCTTACAGACCCTTCTCTCTGGAATATTCTCTTCTTGAAGTATTCTCTTCTTGGTTGTAAAGCAGAAGTTACTTGGTGTCTATAAGTAGCCATCTTATAGCTCTTCATTAATGTGGTTCAGAGTAGCATTCATATGGCAATGACTTTATCAAGATGGCACATTTAAGTCTATAGTGATTATCACTGATAATTCTCCAGAGGGTGACTGTCCATGGGGGTTTGATATTTATATCTTTCACCCACTAGCTGATCCCAACTTAGGTCAACTAGATATTCAGAGAGCATTTGCAAAATGCAGGTGGAACCATAAACATAGTTGTTAAGTATTTATGTGTCCATGGAGAGCTGAAACAGCAAGCCTCCTAAAACCAAAGGCTGCAGTACTGTATAAAAAGATAGTTAGCTTTATGAAAGAAAAATGCTCAACAGTATTAGAGTGTACACTGTGTGTTTGTTTGATAAACATAAATTAAAAGACCCTATGTAATTAGTTTTTCTCCATGAAATCCATCTGTATGTGATGAACTCATAGAGAAGATGCTGTCTCATAAAAAGAAACTTGATGAACACCACGATAAAAGTCTTCAGGTTACAGAATTCCAGTGTTTAAACTCCAATGTGCAAAGAACTTGTAAACTGTCATTCCTGTGCCTGCAAGAAGAGGAAGAAGAAACAGAAAATCAGTGACTTTTCTTGGACTCATCAGAGACCTGAGATTATACGGAAACTTGTTACCCTGAAATCTGTAGAGACAAGCAAATTCAGAGAGTCACAGATGAGATCTGCTTACCTGGAGCAGAAGCTGTTGGAGCCATAAACTGGTAGGGATACTTAAACAATCATTTTGATGAATTGCTGGAGGCTGAGTGTGGACTAGAATGAGAGGGAAAAGCCCATGGGGGCTGTGACGACCCCCATACCTTCACAGGTTTTAGCTCCAGGGGCACCCCCCCTGGGTTTTCCTACTGCACATGCAAATTCTCTAACCTTGTGATTCTGACTGGAGGAGGGGATATGAGTAATCATTGTGTAATATGTCCAGAGGATTCTCCATAACAAAGGCCTACTTTTCAAGGGGAAAAATTTTACCCAGAGCCTTATCCCAGGCAGCAGAAGGGAATGCTGCCTGACCCAGATCACTCTCACCTTCCTGCCTAGCCTAGAGGGTGGAGGGAAGCTAAACAGTTACTGTGGAAATACCAGTCAGTGTTTTAGCCCAGAGTTTCAGGCACATTAAAAGACTGAGATTGAATCATAAGATGACAGTATTGGTCTTCTGCACCACACGTTGGATTCCAGGAAAATGACAGTGTAATACAGCTGACAGAGCTGCAAGATGCAGATCTACCCTGAGGAGGGAGTACTGAGGGAAGCCCACAATGAGGAAGAGGGACAAAAATCAGGACCCCAGAGGAATATGAAGCCACTGGCACCAACAGCTACGGCAAACATTAATTAGGCCCAACTCGTATTCAGATTAGCATAAATCCTCACACTAAAAGCCTATTTCCCTCAATACTTATTCACCAATACAACATCACTGGCATTCAACAAAAAACTACAAAGCATACCGAAAGGCAAGAAAAATAATATCTGAAGAGACAAAGCAAGCATCAGTACCAGACTTGGACATGACACAAATTTTGGAATTATTAAAAAAAAGAATTTAAAATAACTGTGAATTATATAAGTGCTTCAATTGAAAATGAAGACAATATCCAAGAATAGATAGCTAACGTAAGCAGGCAGGTGGAAACTCTAAGAATGTATGAAAAGGAAATGCTAAGTATTAAAAACACTGCAACAGAAATGGAGAATGCCTTTAAACATCTCATCCGTATAGACACAGCTGAGGCAGGATTCAGTGAGTTTGAAGGTAGACCAATAGAAACTTCCCAAAATGGAATGCAAAGGGTAAAGAGAATTTTTTTTAAAAAAGAATAGAAACTCCATGAACTTGGGACATTTTGAAAAGTAACATATATGTATTAGGATTGCCAGAACAAGAAGAAAGAGAATATGGAGCAGAAGAAATATTAAGTAATAAGGGACAAAATGTTTCCAAAATTAATAGCAAACACCAAACTACAGATCCAGGGAGCTCAGAGAATAACACGGGATAAATGCAAAACAAACAAACTCATAAAAACTACACCTGGACATATCATATTCACACTACAGAAGACCAAAGACAAAGACAAAAATCTGTGAGGAAGTCAAAGGGAAGGAAGGGAAACACCTTACCTACAAAGGAAAAAAAATAAGAATTACAGTGGGCTTCACATCAGAAATGATGCAAACAAGAAGAGCAGAGTGAGATATTTAAAGTATTTAAAGTAAAGCACCTAGAATTCTACGCCCAGTGAAATTACCCTTCAGAAGAATGTCCTTCAAAAGGATATTAAGACTGTTTATCTCGCTCTTGTGCATAGACACACACACACACACACACACACACAAACTTAGAGAATTCATCCCCAGCAGACTCATCCTGAAGGAAATGTTAAAAGAAGTGAATTGGAGAGAAAGGAAATGATGTAAGTCAGAAAACTCAGATCTACATAAATAAGGAAGAAGGTTGGAGAAGGAACAAATGAATAAAAATAAAATATTTTAATAGATATAAAATATAACTGTTAAGAATAATAACAATGTATTGGGTGATTATAGCATATGGATAAGTGAAATGAGTGACAGAAATGTTATAAGGAAAGGACAGAGGGATGGGGAATACACTCTAAGAAACCTGTGTTACACATGAAGTGTTACTTGACAGTGACTTGGATTAATTTAAAATGTTTATTTCAAGCTCTAAAGGAACCATTAAACAATTTTATAGTAGTATAATTGATATGCTAAGAGAGGAGACAAAATTCAAATTATATAAAATGCTCAATGAAAGCCATAGAAAGTAGAAAAAAGGGGGGGGGGAATGGAAACAAAGAATAAGTACAAGAAATATTAAAAAGTTACATATATGGGAGATATTAGTCCAACTATATCAATTATCATTTAAATGATAATGGTCTAAATGCACCAATTAAGAGAAAGATTGACAGAATAAAACCATATGTTGTCTATAGGAAACCCATTGTAAATATAAAGACTCAGAAAAGTTAAAATTAAAGGATGGAGAAAGTATAACATTTTTAACACTAATTAAAAGAAAACTAGAGTAGCTATATTAATTTCAGAGACAATGGACCTCAGGACAAGGAAGATTATCAGGGATAATGAGGGGCATTACATAATAATAGGGGGATTGATTCTCCAAGAAGATATAACAATCCTACACATGTGTGTACTTACCAACAAAGCATCCAAATACGTGAAGAAGCAAATGATAGACCTGAAAGGAACAATAGACAGACAACTATTGTAGCTAGAGACTTCAACTCTCCTCTTTTAGTAATCGATAGACGAAGGAAGCATAAAACCATTAAGGATATAATTGACCTGAACAACACTACCAATCAGCTTGATCTAATTTTCTCCAATGACTTCTTCTCAAGGTCAAATGGCATTTGCTAAAGTAGACCATATAAGTGGTCATAAAACACACCTTATTGAATTTTTTTTTTTTTCCGGTACGCGGGCCTCTTACTCTTGTGGCCTCTCCCGTTGCGCAGCGCAGGCTCCGGACGCGCAGACTCAGCAGCCATGGCTCATGGGCCCAGCCACTCCGCGGCATGTGGGATCTTCCCCGACCAGGACACGAACTCGTGTCCCCTGTATCGGCAGGCAGACTCTCAACCACTGGGCCACCAGGGAAGCCCCACCTTAATGAATTTAAAAGAATGGGAGTCATGCAAAATATGTTCTCATACCATAATGGAATTAAACTTGAAATAAAAAATAGAAAGATAGCTGGAAAATCCTAAAATATTTGAAAATTAAACAACACACTTTGAAATAACTTGGGTCAAAGCAGTGTTTCAAGAAAAATTTAAAATATTTTGAAATGAATGAAAATGAAAATATAACATCAAAATCTGTGGGCTGCAATAAAACCAGTGTTTAGAGGAAAACTTATATAGCATTATACAACAAATAATGTAACATTAAATGCATATACTAGAAAAGAAGATATAAAATCAATAACCTAAGTTTCCATCTTAAGAAACCTTATGAAAAGGGGTTAATATTCAGAATATACAAAGAATCCCATAAACTCAACATCAAAAAAAGAAAAAAACCCAAATAACACAATTTAAAAATGGGCAGAGCACCTGGATAGACATTTTTCTAAAGACATATAGAGGGCCAAAACACACATTAAAAGATGCTCAACATCACTATTCATCAGGGAAATACAAATCAAAACCACAATGAGATACCACCTCATACCTGTCAGAATGGCTACCATCAAAAAGACAAGAAATAAGTGTTGGCAAGTATGTGGAGAAAAGGGAACCCTGTGCACTGTTGTGGAGGTATGTAAATTGGTACAGCTACTATGGAAAACAGAATAGAGGTTCCTCAAAAGATTAAAAATAAGGCTTCCCTGGTGGCGCAGTGGTTGAGAGTCTGCCTGCCGATGCAGGGGACATGGGTTTGTGCCCCAGTCCAGGAAGATCCCACATGCTGCGGAGCAGCTGGGCCCGTGAGCCATGGCTGCTGAGCCTGCACGTCTGGAGCCTGTGCTCCAAAATGGGAGAGGCCACAACAGTAAGAGGCCTGCGTACCGCAAAAAAAAAAAAAAAGATTAAAAATAGAGCTACCATGTGATCCAACAATTGCACTTATTGATATTTACCAGAAGAAAAAAAAACACTAATTCAATATGCACTCCAAAGCTCACTGCAGCATTATTTACAAAAGCCATAATATGGAAGCAAAGTGTCCATCTATAGACAAATTAATAAAGAAAATGTGGTATATATATATATATATATATATATATATATATATACACACACACACAATGAAATATTACTCAGCCATATAAAATAAAATCTTCCCATTTGTGACAACATATAGATAGATGTAGAGGGTATTATGCTAAGTGAAACAAATCAAACAGAAAAGGACAAATACTGCATGATTTCACTTTTATATGGAATCTAAAAAAGAAAACAAAGGAATAAACAAAACAATGAAAACAGACCCATAGGTACAGAGAACGAAAGGGTGATTGCCAGAAGGGAGGGGTTGGGGGGTAAAATGATAATGGTGATTAAGAGGTACCAACCTCCAATTAGATAATAAATGTCACAGGGATGTAATTTAAGCTAATATTAAACTGTTCATTTTTGAACTTTATCTCCTGTCTTACAGAGATTTCAATTCTTCTCTTATCCGCCTTAAAGGTGAATGAGTATTGGAATTATTGTGCTCAATTTTAGCTTGCAGAATATATTTTTCTTAATTTTAATGGAAATTTTAAAACATACTCAAAAATACAGATAATATTACCTATCACCCAGCTTCAAAAAAAATCATTGACATTGTGCTAATCTTATTTCATCTATCTCTTCAAAAATATTTTTTAAAGTTTTATCAGGTACAGATGTCAGAAAATATGTCATTTCATTGATAAGAATTTAATACATATCTCTAGTTCTTAAGGGCTATTCATTTTTACATATCCAGTTGCCATTACCAGACTTAAAATAAATTTAAAATTTTCTTTAATATCTTCAGATACCCAAAACCCAATGGTTCAATACTATTTCTGTACTTATTTTATGCTAAACATGATACTGATCATTTATTTAGATCATGTCACTTAATCCTTACATAAGATTCATAGAGTATTGACACTCTATTTTTTTTTAATTAAAGTATAGTTGAGTTACAATGTTGTGTTAGTTTCTGGTGTACAGAAAAGTGATTCAGTTGTACACACACACACACACACACACACACACACACACACACACATATATATTCTTTTTCATTATAAATTATTACAAGATATTGAATATTGTTCCCTGCACTATACAGTAGGACCTTGTTATTTATCTATTTTATATATAGTAGTTTGTATTTGCTTATCCCAAACTCCTAAGTTATCCCTCCCCCCTTCCCCCATTGGTAACCATAAGCTACGTCTGTGATTCTGTTTCTGTTTTGTAAATAAGTTCATTTGCATCACATTTTAGATTCCACATATAAGTGATATCATATGATATTTGTCTATTTCACTTAGTATGATAATCTCTAGGTTCATCCATGTTGCTGCAAATAGTATTATTTCATTTTTTATGGCTGAGTAGTATTCCATTGTGTATATGTACCACATCTTCTTTACTAATTCATCTGTCTGTGGACATTTAGGTTGCTTCCATGTCTTGGCTATTGAAAATAGTGCTTCTATGAACATTGGGGTGCATACATCTTTTCAAATTAGAGTTTTCTCCAGATACATGCCCAGAGGTGGGATTGCTGGATCATATGGTAACTCTATTTTTAGTTTTTTAAGGAACCTCCATACTGTTTTCCATAATGGCTGTACCAATTTAAATTGCCACCAACACTGTAGGAGGGTTCCATTTTCTCCATACCCTCTCTAACATTTGTTATTTGTAGACTTTTTAATGATGGCTATTCTGACTGGTGTGAGGTGATACCTTATTGTAGTTTTGAATTTGCACTTCTCTGATAATTAGCAATGTTGAGCATCTTTTCATGTGCCTATTGACTATCTGAATGTCTTCTTTGGAGAAATAGCTATTTAGGCCTTCTGCCCATTTTTTAATTGGGTTGTTTGTTTTTTGTTGTTGTTGAGTTGTATGAGCTGTTTGTATATTTCGGAAATTAAGCCCTTGTTTATCGCATCATTTGCAAACATTTTCTCCTAGTCCAGAGGTTGTCTTTTCATTTTGCTTATGGTTTCCTTGGCTGTGCAAAAGCTTGTAAGTTTGATTAAGTCTCATTTATTTACTTTTACTTTTTGTTCTATTGCCTTGGGATCTGACCTAAGAAAACATTGGTATAATTTATGTCAGAGAATGTTTTGCCTATGTTCTCTTCTAGGAGTTTTATGGTGTCCTGTTTTATATTTAAGTCTTTAAGCCATTTTGAGTTTATTTTTGTGTATGGTGTAAGGGAATGTTCTAAATTCATTTATTTATTTGTGACTGTCCAGCTTTCCCAACACCACTTGATGAAGAGACTGTCTTTTCTGCACTGTGTATTCTTATCCCGTTTGTTGAAGATTAATTGACCATAGTTGTGTGGGCTTATATCTGGGCTCTCTATTCTATTCCATAGATCCACGTGTCTGTTTTTGTGTCAATACCACACTGTTTTGATTACTGTAGCTTGGTAGTATTGTCTGAAGTCTGGGAGGCTTATGTCTCCAGCTTTGTTCTTTTTTCTCAAGATTGCTTTGGCAACTGATGTCTCTAGTGCCAAATCAACTTCAATCCTGAGATAGCAAATACTAACAGCAACAGAGTTGTACCTTAACTTTACAAGTGTATATTTTAGGCTTAAAAAAGTGGAGAAAGATCAAATCAGAACAGTAAGTCTTAGATTTGGTGATTTTTCATTGTCACTTATGAAAAATGTATTCACCTTTTTTCACATATTTTTTCTGGAGTCCACAGTTCTTGTCAATGATTTTTTTGGAGAAAGGGGTCAACAAAAAACTCTAAACCCTTATGTAAGACGTTTTTGACTTTCCTCAACCCATAATTTTTTTAAAGTTTTATTGATTATTGATTATTTATTTATTTATTTTTGGCTGCATCACGTCTTAGTTGTGGCACGCAGGATCTTCGTTGAGGCATGCGGGATCTTTAGTTGTGGTGTGTGGACTTCTCTCTAGTTGTGCATGTGGGGTTTCTCTTCTCTAGTTGTGGCACGCAGGTTCCAGAGTGCGTGAGCTCTGTAGTTTGTGGCACGCGGGCTCTTTAGTTGAGGTGTGCGAGCTCATTAGTTGAGGCTTATTTGCCCCGCGGCACATGGGATCCTAGTTCCCCGACCAGGGATTGAACCTGTGTTCCCTGCATTGTAAGGTGGATTCTTTACCCCTGGACCACAAGGGAAGTTCCTCAACCTATAATTTTTAAGAGGGAGTGAAACAGAGTGGTAACTATTCTCTATGCCTTTCTGCTATAACATTATAAAGAAGAAGAAAGGAAAAGCATTTGGAATTATAAATTATCTTTTCCTTGACTGATCCTTTACCTAAATTATACAACAACTGAAATAATTTTGCAATGAAATGTAAAGCATATACAATTAGTTTGTATAGAAATATTCTTTTTTTCCATGTGATTCTACGAGAGGAGAGACATCATTGTGGTATGAATAATTATGAGGATAAGAAGTAGGTGACCTTGCCTTTACAAAATTTGTTTTTATGTCCAAAACATAAATCTCAACAATTAGTAAGAATCCTTAATCAAAGTATATTGTTATAGATCGCTCTTATGTAAAATTAGTTACACTACATAGTGATAATAATTTTTCATCTCATTTCAGTAAGAAGATCACAAAACAAGCATTCTATGTGTATTTATTGATACCATTTTTATTTAGCTCATGAGTGTTATTTTTATTTTTCCTTTGTGGTTTGTTTGCCATAACATGAAAAAAATTGAAATACTTAGGCACGAATTCTTAATAAGATGATAATTTTTTCCTTTCACTATTTGAAAAATGTAATTAATATTCTAAGAAACAGCTAGAAACTTCAAGACATGGGGAAAAAAAGTTTAGGTCCTGATATATATAGTTCCAGTGTCAGACAGTAGTGAGTTAAAATCCAGTTCTGCCACATATAGTCAAGTGATGCTATAGATACAGTTCATTGACATTAGAGACCAATCTAGAATGTGAAGATTCTCTCCTGGGCTTGTGTCAGGACTCTACAAGAGGTGACAGAAATGATACTTGCAGACTATAGAGATGTCATGTGTATCTACCTCAAAGGCTGGTAGTGAGGAAGAAATAAATAACTTATGTGGAATGTTTTGCATGGTAATAATATTACCACAAACGGATGTTCTATGTTGATTAAATTAGATTAACAAAGACAGAAGCGCGCACTGTGTATTGCATACCCTCCTATTTTCCCTTCTAGATCTAAATGCTTAAGAAAAATCACTTCTGAAAATGTTGTTTTTTAAATTAGCCACTTGGTGGCAGCCTTTAACCAAAAAGGGACAAATGTTTCTTAAAAATCATTTGCAGTATCATATTTTGCTTTAGACAATTTGTAAAAGACAAAAGTTTACAAAATTAAACGTAGTAAGGCACTATATCTTATTCATCTTTATAGTCTAAAAACCTAGAAATAGAATTTCATGTATCAGAGAGTTTTGTTTTGGTATCAGATAGGGGGCCTCTTTCTCTCCCCAAAGGCTGTCCTGTAGAGGGGAAGAGATGGGTCTTTCCTTTCACTGTATAGTTTTTCTCCTCTGTATCTCTTCTCTTGACCAGGTAGAGACAGGTTATGCCTAAGAGGACAGATCAATTGTAATATGAGTTTAAAAACATGAATATTGGGGTTAAAATCACAAAGACTAGTAGGTTATTAATCTGTCTTTACGACTTATACTCTCTAATGTCTCATTTTCATTAAAAAGTTTTTAAAATGCTCAACACACATGTGATATATATCACAATATGTTCTAGTAGTAATCTACTACTCGTCTAGATTTTTGCCTTTTGCCACATCAAAGTAATTTTCCCTAACCGTCAGTATTTTCTTTCATAGGCATGTAACAACCATCTCTTTCTCATTGCACATCACCCCCTGCATATATACAATATCCTTGTCTTATATGGGGATTATTACAACATATTATACATACTTCAATATATACAAGGATTATTACAACTGATTGACTTTCAAAGTGGAATTACAACGTTAGAATTTCTACTACTTTTAGTCTTATCTTTAATATATTGAAGACATATATTATTTATGTTTTATATGTTCGTAGGTTTTAAAAGTACTAGAGAAGTAACTGCAGTATAAGTAAATAAACATCTTAGCCAGTAACTGAAAACACTGGTCTCTGAGGGGCTCTAGCAGAAGGCAACTTTATTCTTTTTCATTTCTGCTCACTCCATGGACCCCATCTGCAGTCTACTATTTCCTCAGTCATTTGGATAGAATCTTGATGAGTTGCAGAGGTGTGGATATTTTCAAGTTCAATCCGGTCTAATATAAAATCTTCAGACCCTCTACCAATTTAAAGCCCTTTTGTTGCCCCACCTTGGGCCTGCCTCAAAGGTGCTTGCAGTGTGGTGAGAGGGTTGTCGTTGACAATTTCTTTGTTTCTTTATTCAACTCTATTTGTGCTTCTTCATCTCCAGGTTTGGAGAGTGGGGAGGAGCAGTAGTGAAGGACAGAAAAAGTCTTCTTGAGGGACAGAACTGTAATCAGAGGTGACAGAGGTTCACAGCTGACCCTTTCTCAGGGCTCCTTAGGGACTCCCTGCTGTGGCCTCCAGGTGAAGCTCTCTTGTGGGTGCTGCCTTTCCTGGCTTCTCACTTACAACTCCCTGCCCCATTATCTCAATGTGCATGCCCTCTCTGCTGAGGCCACCCCCCTCCCATCAGGAAAACTTTCTTCATGTACCCTATTCAAGCACACAGATGTCCATGTAAGACTCATGGAGAATGTGCCTCTGGCTCTCTGTCAGTGGAAGTATAGCTCACTCCCAGAGAAAGCTCTCCTCCAGAAACAACCCATTCACTCCAGAAACAACACTTTGATTTCAAACTTTCCAGATCTGTCTCTTTCCTACTCAAATTCCAGGGCACACATGTCAAGCTCTCCCTCTGGCTTAGCCTAGGGTAAAATGCATACTGCCCTTCTCTCCATGGTGGGTAGGGGACTGGGGAGGGCAAGACACAAAGGGCTTTTTCAAATGAACTTCACATTCACTCGATCTTCTCTTCTGTAGGCTAGGTGTGGGTGATGGGCTGATGTGACAAAAATAAATTCACAGTGTTCTCAGTAGGTGGTTTATGATCTCACTTTAGAATATGATGGTGTTAAGGATTTGTTTTATTGATCTCAGTATTTGGGACTTTGATGAAATATAATACAATGGAAATTTCATATTTAAATTTTATGTATACATGTTAGGATTTTATTAAGTTAAAAATGATGTGCAATAAAAAAAATTTTTAGACCATTAATGTAGTAGCAAAAATATAAATTTTGTAGTAGGTCTAGGTTTGAATGCAGAGTGAGATTATTAGCTCTGTGACCTTGCGCAAGTTGCTTAATTTTTCAGAACCTCATCTTCCTCATCTGTAAGAGGGAATTGCCTCACATGTTTGTTGTATAGAATTAAATGAGATAATGCGTAATAGTACTTAACATGTATCTAGCACATTAAGCACATTTAATAGATGATGATTTTAAAAATATTTCCATTTCATTGTTCTTCGGCAACTATGCTCTCACTCCTCAAACTGATGCTCTAAACATCCCACATGCTTAGCTTAGCTTAGCTTACTTAGGAATTAGTGGTGCCTTCCTGGCCTGAGTCAAATTTAAGTGTTTTAGCCTAACACGCAATACTGTCCAAACTCTACCAAACACCCCGTCCAGTCATATCTTTATCCAAAACTCTCTCTACCATACTCAGTGTGTTTATAATGTTCCATGTGTGCATTCTTTTCTTTCCTACTTTGCTTGTACTGTTTTCCCTACTAAACACATTCTCTCTTTTCTTTAGTTATCCAAATTTCTCTCATCTGAAAGCCCATATTTAAGCCTTTCAAACCTGTTGTATTCTCAGACTTATCTCCTTAATGTCTTCCTTTTTCTCTCTTAGTCTGCATACCATCCAAGCTGAGTCACTCCTCTTGCAGATGTGAAGGAAATGTACCCCTAGGAGCTTGCTGAGCAAGGCAGACATGTAGGGAGTGGCTCCCCATGGGTTGAACCTTGACTGGTGAAAATAGGAGATAAATTCCTCTTCCTTTCTCTCTCCTGTGGACCCCTCTGAGGAGCAGTTGCATTTTACGGTTCTTTTACCAGTGTCACATGTGCTGTGTGAACACGCCTGCCAGCAGCTGCTGTGTCCCAGAGATTGTCCTAAAGAAGGGGCTGGTACTGTAATGCTTCTTATCATACTATACAGCTTTTCATCTTTCCCTGTCTTGTTTTATTTATTTATTTATTTATTTTTCCATCAACCTCATTTGTCTGGGCTTACACCTCCCAAATAAGTAAGGAGTCAACACTTCATCTAAGCCTCAGGGTCTAGTTTCTAAAGGACCGAGGTCAAGATAACTGTGAAAAGTCTCTTTCCCAGTGCTTAACATTATATCATATCTACAATACGCATTTGTACTTAATACTTATTTGCTGTTCTAAGATTGTGCATGTATTGTTACTTACCTTTTTTAATGTTCCATCAACCAGTCAGACTATGTTTTCTTTATGGGAAGAGTTCATATCTTTTTTTTGTTCTTTAATACATTGTCAAGTAACATTATTCCCAAGAAAGAAGCTCACTATATATATATATATATATATTTTTTTTTTTTTTTTTTTTTTTTGCGGTACGCGGGCCTCTCCCTATTGTGGCCTCTCCTGTTGCGGAGCACAGGCTCCGGACGCGCAGGCTCAGCGGCCATGGCTCACGGGCCCAGCCGCTCCGCGGCATGTGGGATCTTCCCGGACCGGGGCACGAACCCGTGTCCCCTGCATCGGCAGGCGGACTCTCAACCCCTGCGCCACCAGGGAAGCACTATATATTTTTAATAAGGATTATATGAATGATGGACTCTGTTTATAGCCATTTGGTTATAACAGTTAGACCAGTATTTTCTATTAGAAATAGAAATTTCCTGTAAAAAATTCACTGCCTTGAAAAGGACTTATTTCTCTTTGTTTATAGACCCACAGTATTTACAGATTTTTAAGGTTCAAATATTCTTTAAGACAAAGGCAAACATCTTTATTTGAACCCTACTTGTAGTTCTCTAATTCTTACTACCTTAGGGCCCTAAAAATAATCCAGCAAAAATTTTAAAAAGCAACATTTAGCAAGTAATGATAGTAAACTAGGAATAGAGGGCATAGGGTTTGTAGGTAATAAAATAGAAAAACGAGGCTCTTAGCAAGACAAGTAAAGAAGGCAAACACGCCAAGGAAGAAAATTGCTTAATTACAAGGCACTTTTAAAATTTCTCTGGCACTGTTTTCACATTGCTATAGGCCGAATTTGTAAATCCTGGAAAGTTACAAAAGACAAGAAAATGACTTTTGTAAAAACTTGGGGATGTTTAAACCTAGTGAATACATGTTATTACATTGTGTTGATGGTATTTTAACATAGTTTGCAGGCTAGTACCTAGAAATGTCCATTCTCTTAAGCTGGAATAATTGAGTATTAGCATTGGAGGAACTTTATAAATAACCTGTTCCCATCCAACATATGAAAGACGTAAGGCAGAGAAAAGTAAAGCAATGCACCAAAACCACTCAGCTAGCAAGTGGAAGAACCGATTTTAGAATTCACAGATCCTGAAGCATGGTATGGTGCCCTGGGAAGTAAATCATCATTTTTCAGTTGCTTAATTAAAATGAAATGAATGCAAAGTGTTCTATTATCACGTTATTATATCATTGTAGAAATTGGGGTATCTTTCAAAATCATGTAATGCAACTTGGAGTTGGTGATGCCAAATTTTAGAAATAAAGCCTAGAAAATTTAAACAAAAACCCTCCTTTGAGGCTGTTTTAAAGAAATAAGGAGGTCTTCAGATACAGGTAAAGATTTATTTTTAAATCTAATATTTTAAAATGTACCTTGTAAGATAAAACCATCACAGTAGGGAATACACTCGAGCATGAACTTGTAATTTAGTATCAAGCAATGGAATCAGTGAATATGTGTATATGTCTTATAAAAATCAATCAATACTTATTTAATAGATATTGGCTGTGTTTGAATTACTATGCTATATACAACACAGATGAATATGTGAAAAAAATTAGGAAAAAATATGGAGGAAATTGTTTGAATCTATGTAAGTTTACTATCAATATACGAAAAGACAAAACGGAGACTTAGAAACAGTTCTGGTTTCTTGGAATAGGAAATGAGGAAAGTGAGAATAAAAGAACAAATAGAGAACAATCTACATGGCAGAGTGTCTGTTTGAAACTCGAATGGTATTATTTTCATAGATGGCTTCTCAATAGTTCCTCTCTTTCTCTTTCAATAAACTTTATTTTATAGAGCAGTTTTATGTTCACAGCAAAATTGAGAGGAATGTTCAAAAAATCCCATGTACCCCTGTCCCCACAAAAGCACCACCTCCCTTTTTATTATTACACATCACAGTGGTATATTTGCTACAACTGATGAACCTACATTGGTAAATCATAATCACTCAAAGTCCATAGTTTACTTTAGGGTTTACTATTGGTGTTATGCATTCTCAGGATTTGGACAAATATATAATGACATTTATCCATCATTGTTGTATCATACAGAATAGTTTCACTGTCCTAAAAATCCTCTGTGTTCTGCCTATTCATCTTTCCTTCCCCCCAACCCCTAGCAACCATGGATCTTTTTACAGTCTGCATAGTTTTACCTTTTCCAGAGGTCATATAGTTGGAATCATATAGTATGTAGCCTTTTCAGATTGGCTTCTTTTGCTTAGTGATATGCTTTTAAGGTTCCTCATGTCTTTTCATGGCTTGATTGACATGAGTGAAAGGAAGGAAGCCAATGTGGCAAGAGTGAAACAAACAAAAGGAAGAATGAAGAGATGAAGTCAGAGAGCTAACAAGGCGGAAGGGGATAATCATGTAGGGCATTGTAGGCCATAGTAAGGACTTTGGGTTTCATCTTCACTTTAATCTTCCGCATTGATATTTTTTCAAACAAAATAAGTTAAATATTTTACCAGTCAGGTTCCTCTAGAGAAACAGAACCAACCTATAGAATATATACATATATAAAATGAATTGACTTAGGCAATTATGGAAGCTGACAAGTCAAAGCTGCTGTCAGCTAGCTGGAGATCCAGAAGAATTATGTTTCAGTTTGAGTCTGAAGACAAGAACAACCAACGTAACAGCTCCAAGAGAGTCAGGCAGGAGGAATTCTTCCCCACTCAGTCTTTTTGTTCTGTTCAGATCTTGAACTCATTGGATGAGGTCTACACACATTAGAGAGGCCGTTTCTGCTTCATTCATTCTACTGGTTCAAACGTTATTCTCATTCAGAAATACTCTCAAAGGTACACTCAGAATAATGTTTGGCCAAATGCCTAGGCATCCCATGGCCCAATCAAGTTGACACATAACGTCAATTCTCATAAGTGTTATTTCTTATGAATATTTCTATATCTAAATTATTATTTAGAAGAAATCCATATGTACTAATCTGACATTTCATAAGTAATTTCTGGGTAAGGGAATTCTATTTTTCATGTATCTCATTAATATTTATGTACTAATTCTCTTGAAAAATTTACCTGGATTCTAAAATTCATGACTCTACCCATAGCACTTTAAAGATCTAAGCAATTCTATCTTTACCTTAAGGAGTCTATATGACAGCCAGAATTTCTTTTCCTTCCTAACCTTCTCATTCACTCTACTTAAAAGAAGCTTCCAAATGTCTATTATGGAGAAACTAGGTGACATGTTTCAGAACTTTATAAGCAATAGCCTAAGGAATCAGAGATTTGAAAATGCTGTTGAAGTGACATGGTTTGTATGTGCTCACTCCCTGAATCCTGTGAACTGAAGTATATAGTGTTACCACAAAGAAACCCACATCTTAAAACCCCTTAACATAGTTAATCATGCTGACTTTTCAGATAGATGCAATTATATTCAATAATTATAGCTCCTAGTTTGTTTTTTTAAAAACTCTTGTCTAAAAGTTATTTGTATGTTAAAAAATATAATGAACTTAAGCAGAATAATCTTGCTTGTACTTGTTTGCTTTGCTTTGTTTTACTTGTATCTCTCTTTCCTTTTTAATGAGCACATCTAAAACATTTTAGCCCTGGCATTTATATTTATGCTGTAAAAATTAACTTCATCATCTCTAGGGTTATTGAGTTATCCTTCTAAGGGGCACTAGAGTCAGGCTGCACTGGGTCCCAAGAGCAATTATTCACATCTCATTGCAACTCCATGGTCAGTGGTGTCATGTTGAAATAGCTTGAAATTGACCGTAATGGGAGTACTTGTACCACATAAATGAAAAAATGCAATGTACCAGGGTTCCCTTACCTTCTCCTCCTCCACTCCCTCCCCAAACACCCTGCAAGCTGGTTGTTAAACATTACTACCTATTACTCTTATTTATGAATACTTTCTGATAAATATGTTAAGAAAGATTTATTGCATTTAAAAATTTATATCTCTTTTCAAAGCAGCTTAAAATAATAAACAATTTTTTTAATTTTATACAGTCAAAGTGGAAATTTCTGCCAGTTTTTAGGTCCTATGCTTTTTGGTCACCTCTAAGAAGTTCAGAAAGTAAAAAGTGTATAAATGAAATGTGAATAATAATAGTACCTATTCTAAAAAATTGTACTGAATACTAAATAATCAATGCAAATGCTTATTCTAACATCTCCCTTATAGTAAGTGCTTCGTAAATGTTTTTGCTAACAGTAACAGAATTAGAAATATATTTGTAGTAAAAGAATATTGTGTAACTGCCTTCACCCCTTTGCACACCACCCTGCTAACCTAATCCAACCGCTTAAGGAAATTTTCTGTACTTGCATATGAAGACATTGATATGCATAAAACAATATAAAATAAGATATACTATAGAATAATATGTACTTCTAGTCATTTATCTGTTCATACTTATATGTATACATACATCCTATGCACACAAAGTTACATATGTATTTGTTTTTAATGGGACTATGCCATACGTTTAAAAGACTTTTAAAAATCTAATATATCATGATAATGTTTTCAGGCTAGTACATAGATGTAGCTCAACATATATGTGTAGGTCCATACTCCCTTACTTGAAACCCTTGGGACTAGATGTGTTTTGAATTTCAGATTTTCTTTTTAATTTTAGAAAGATATTATGTTACACATATGGTATATTATTATAGCATTTCCCATTATGTCTTGGGGGGGCACCGTGATCAAACAGATTCATATTTCTGCAGGGACCTGAATGCATAGTCGCGTTAAATAGGATAGCAATCACAAATAACCTCATGCCCAGTCAGGTTAGGTTTTATCTTCAGATAAGTTTCTGTTAGATTTGCTGAAGGGATTATGGATCTTTATAATTCCCTGATTTTTTAAAAGGTCGTTAATGAGCAATATCTCTAAAAATGCAGTGAGAAATGATGATCTGGATGAGGCTGAGAAGAAGTCAGAAAGGCCAAGGAGTTCTCTGGAACTCCAGTGAGCTCAGAAGTGGCATAACACTCCAGGCAGGTAAAAAGTCTACAGAATAATGGTTTTGCCCAACGTCTGTTGTGACTATAAAATACAACCGGGCACAGAGCCATTTTCAGCTTCTTGATCAAATCCTAACATGTATGCACCACAGGTGTGCATTCTGTACACTCTGGGAGGGGGTTGGTGTGAGAGAGCTTTATGGATGAGCTGAAAGATTTACTGAGTCATCTGAAGAAAACCAGCGTGGGAAAATTCTACTCTGCCAATGTAGGGAAGAAACAAGAAACAACTGGTTCCTGGATGTGATGCAGAGTTCCCACATGTGGAAACAGGCACAGTGATGGCTGCTGGTCATACACGTTCAGGAATATTATGAAATAAGGAAAGGTTGTATCCTTGGATTGATTTTGACCTCTTTGAAAAAATTCAGAGAACTGATTTTGATTCATATGTACCAGTCATAAGAATAAAGCGGTATTTATTTGCAAGCTCATGCTGCATACAATAAAATATATTCTCTTTGAAAAATCAATTCCATCTATTGATACTTTTATCTACATAATCACTAGATACTACACAGGCAGATGAACACAAAAGGCATCACCTTCTAGCTCAGAATGCTCCGCATTGCCTTTGATTTCCAGTGAAAATTGTTGTAAGTCAAGAATAATGGAAGGTAGAATGCATGCTCATATTCATACATTTTTTTGTTCACACAATACATGTAATACTTCTAAATGTTTCACATTAATTGTTCACTCTCAATTAGTCTATTTAGCATTTAATTATTTTATATTTTTTACAATGTGTTTAAGTTACAGGGCAACACAAAAATCAATATATAATTCATCAAGATGAATAAAATAAGGGCTTATCAGTTAAAAATCTACAAGATGGGGCTTCCCTGGTGGCGCGGTGGTTGAGGGTCCGCCTGCCGATGCGGGTGACGCGGCTTCGTGCCCCGGTCCGGGAGGGTCCCACGTGCCGCGGAGCGGCTGGGCCCGTGGGCCGTGGCCGCCGGGCCTGCGCGTCCGGGGCCTGTGCTCCACGGCGGGAGAGGCCGCAGCGGTGAGAGGCCCGCGTACTGCAAAAAAAAAAAAAAAAATCTACCAGATGAAATAGAGGTAGATTTAAAACCAGAAAACTCAATTTTATTCCTGATTCTGTCGCACTTGAGTCTTATATCCTTTTTCCAGCTGCTTAACTTCTTTGAAATTACATTCTGCCCTTACCAAAGAATTATTAGGATTGTGTTTTTAATGTTAATTATGACTGTGAAAATGTTTTCTAGAAATTTAAACCACTATTGTTTTTCATTTATGCATTTATTAATTTATTGAGTTCATTAAATGCCAGGCAGTGCTAGCTCTTGGAGTACATAGGAGTAAAACGGGCATTTTTGGAAGGCAGATGCTGAGAGAAAGATGGGTATGAAATGCCTATGTGATATTCTAATAGCATATATAACACTCATAATCTACTGTACATCCTATAGCAATATGTGTGTGAAACAGGGAGAATAGTTCACTCTAGAGAAATAAACATGGGCTTATTAGCTCTGTATCATAGCAAGTGAAAATGCTCACATAGCGAGACCACTGGGGAAGCAAATAGGGAACATCAAAAGTTAAGGTGCTTTGGAAAAATGGTAATATCCAAATGAAATGGAAATGAAGAAGGGAGAGAAGTGGGAGGGAAGAAGAGACAGCCGACTAATATGGGTTAGTATTTAGTCTCACAGTTAACAGACAGCAGCATAGAAAGGACAGTAATCCAGGGCATAAAAATAAATGAAATGAAGTAACAAGCAGATGTTGGAAATGGTTAGAAAAACCTCTTTGTAATGTAACTACTAAAACAAGTGACCTATTATGCTTTACGCATCCTGAGTTGCCTCTTTTAAATTGTCTGTGGTGTATCAGGACTGTTTATGAAATGTTGTGCATGGAACTTATAGAAGGGCAGATTCACCATGGGAAATAGCAGTATACAAATTAAGGTAGTCTATGAAGTTATTATATTAAAGGTTTGTCAAAATATTTTGCCAGTAAAACCATGAGAAATAGAAACATGTTAACACATATTTGATAAAAGTATGAATTGCAACATTTCTGAAAGCAATTTAGGGCATGTAAGAATTGAAGCAGTGCCACCATGTTTTATGATCCAGTAATGTCACTTCTAGAGATCTAATTTATAAAAACAAAAATCCCAGTCTTTAATTGGATGGGTCAGAGGATGTTTATTGCATCATTCTTTATACAAATGTACAAACAATTAACTAAAACTCTTGAGGCCAAATCTGTTTAAGAATTCTGATGTTTATGGATTTTTATAACAATAATATGAAGCATATTCCGTATATTATTAATACCATTAGGGTGCCTGGAGCAGTGCCTCATAATCAAACATATTTATATTTCTGCAGCAAAATGTAAGAATATTCAAATTAAGTAGCTTAACTAAAGATTATAAATAGCCTCATATTGCTTCAGATCAGGTTTCCCAACAAATGAATTAGAAAAAAAATTAATTTTGGAATTGCAAATAAGTTATGGAGAACCTATAAGTAAATTTTAAAAAGGAATAATCTGAATATCTATAGAAAATGTTCTGCTTCTATTTAAAATATTAGGTTAGATTTGTAAGTGTTGACCTGGAAAAATGACTGTGATATATTGTGTAAAGGGAAAAAAATAATTTTTCAGATTAACATGAATAGTATAATCTCATTTCTGTAGAAAAAATCACCTGCATCTCTACATTTTTTATTTTGTTATAAGCATGGGAAAATGTATAGAAGTATGTCTGCACAAAAGACAGCTGTAAAATATAATTTTAAATCATCACAATATAATAGGAAGATTAAAAAATAAAGTAGGATTTATTGAGTGTATCATAAACTTTGACCTCACATGCTTGGTTTATAGCAACATGGCTATTTATAGATAGTTTGTAGCCAAGAATGTAGTTAGGGTTGCTTTAAATTCTCTGGTGAGGCAAGCAATTCACAAAATGTGTGATTAACATTTAGGTGCAAAAATGTATTAACTCAATTAATTAACGTTGCAAAGAGAGTAATTAAAATGTAGGAGGGGTATTCATCTACTTTTGCTGACAAAATAAGTTACTTTAACTAAATATAGAAATGATATTTAGATCAAGGGAATTTTAGCCTGTGAAGAATCAATCCTCCTTCTCTGAAGTCATTAAAATCATGGTGTATGGTGCAGTGTGTGTTAAAATTCTCATTTAGTGATATGTATATAAAATAGCATAGAGTATTAAAAAATTAATGAAACTAAATGTTAAAAACTTATTTAGAATAGGATCTCAATTCTGTTAAGTGGCTGATGAATTTTAAAAATTAATAATTTTGCTAAATGCCCTGCCTCTGTGTTATAATTAATTTAGTTTTTTAGCACATATGGGACATTTAAACTTCTAGAGATTATAGAATTGTCTTGAAAGCTCAACTTTTATGCAATGAACTGAGGTTGACTATATATTATAAGGCCCTACAATAAAAATATTTTAATAAGTATTACAGACTAGGAGCTCCAATCTCTTTCATTTAGGAGGTCATCATACTTTCTACATTCAGCCAAGTGGGGCTGGTCTTAACCTCATTTGCATGGTACGGCTCTGTTAGATGATTAAGACTGGTGACTCTTACAGTTAGTAAGTGCCTGGGACTAACCCTTTATTACATATTTTGAATATTCCTTCACCAAGATTCTTGAAAAATAATATTCCTTCCAAAGAATTGTTGTTAGAATTCAATAAAGTGAACTATATAAAGTTAAAATTACTGCAGTGGCTGTGAAACACATCTGTCTGATTACACCATTGCCCTCATATAGGTTCTTTCCAAAGAGGAGACAGTAATTCTGTTAAAAGGGAAGTGAAATAATGCCTTTCTTCTGCTCAAAACCCTTCAGTAGTTTCCTATCTCACTTTGTAAACACCGAAGTCTTTGCAATGACCTGTAAGTCCCTATGTGATCTAGCTCTGAGCTAATTTGTTACCTTCATTTCCTTGGGACCCCACTGCTCTAGCCACACTGGCCTCCTTGCTGTTTCAAGGAAATACATGGACCACTCTTGACTCAGAACATTTGTACTTAGTATTTCTTCTTACTGGAATGTTCTTCTCCTAAATATTCACATGCCTCAATCTTTCACATCTTTCAAATCTTTACTCAGCTGTCACCTTCTTGGTGAAGGCTTCCATGGTATCCTATTGAAAATTTCAAACTATACCCATAACACTTTTGATCCCCCATCCTTAATAATTTTTCTCCATGCTGCCAGTAACATATAAAGTACTATATTTTACAATTTTATTTTTCTCTACTAGTATAAATGCTCTGTGAGACCAAGATTTTTGTCTAATTTGTTCACTACTGTAGCTTCAGCACATAGAAGAATAGATAGAACTTAGAATGCACATGATACGCATATTTGTTGAATGAGAGAAATACAAAGACAAGAGTCAAAAATGACTTTAAAGTTCTGGCCGAGCAACATGAAAGAGTGAGCTGATTTTAAGTGAAGTGGGATATAGGCTGAAAAAGAAGTAGGTCTTGAAGGTGAGGAATCAGCAGCTCACTTTTTCACATTTACATTTGAGATGCCTACGCAAGTGAAGATGTTGAGTAAACAATTGGATACCTGGGTCTTGAATTTAGGGGATAGGTTTACTCAGAAGATATAGAGTTGAGGGTCATTGGCATATAGAAAGAAGATGAGGTTGCCAAGGAATTGAGTGTAGATAGAAGAGAAAAGAGACCTAAGATTAAGGCATGATTCATTTCAACACTAGCATGTGAAGGAGGTAACTCATTCATAGAGGAAAAGAATAAACACAGACAGTGAGTTGAAAGGAAATTCATGAGGGGGGTCATGTCTTGGAAACCAAGAGAAAAAAAGTGTTTCAAAGAGTAACTGACTACATCAAATACTGCTGACAGATCAAGTAAGATGGGGACTGAGAACTGACTGAAGGGCCAGCAATGAGGAGGTCACTCAAGACTTTTACGAGAGCAGTTACAGGAGAAAGACAATGGTGAAAGCCTGGTCAAGTGTTCCAAGAAGAAGGGGAGGTGAAGAATTGGAAAGAGTGAATATAGAAAACTGGGTTCAAAGAATTTTATTAAAAGGAATGAGAGAATTAAAGTGGTTGTTGAAGAGGGAAGTGGATTTGAAGGGATTTGTTTTTGTCTTATTTAGTTTTCTTCTTTTAAAGAGAGAAGTTGTGGCATATTATGGAGAGATGCAAGAGAGAAGGAAAACTTCACAATGCAGGAGAAAGCATGAATTGCAGGAGAAAGCATGAATTGCAGGAGAAATGCCCTTGAATGGTGATAAGGGTTAATGGGACAGAGTACACATGAGGAGGTTTTTCTGTAAATTGGAACATCAACAGTTCTTATATGGCAACAAGAGAGATAGCAACTGAATGTGGCTAGATGTAGGTAGATGGAGATATTTGATTGTTGTACTTCTTTTCTTAGGCTTCAGAGAGTTTCATCAAAACAGGAAGCAAGATCATTTGGTGAATTAAGAAATGGGGAGTTAAAATGAAGTTGTTGTTTAGGGGAGGGGAGTGAGTAGATTAGGAAAACTTGATTGTCATATTGTTAGGGTGCAATCTGAGTCAGCGGTCACAAATTTGAGGTAGAACAGGTCAACGTGTGTGTGTGTGTTTCCTTTATCCCAAATAACATAGGTGTGTGGACATGGGGTAAATAGAACATGCATTGGGGTGTAAGTAAGACAGTGATTGTAATTCTTGATCATGAGACAAACTAGGTAAGGGGCACATGAGAACACGAAAGGAGTAAGAAACAATGAAAGATGGCAGTGTCAAAGCCCCAGTGGGGTTAACAAATTATTGGAGTCAGGATAATGTGGAAAGTGAACTGAAGATTGGGTTGAAGTTTAGGATGCTTAAGATCATGGCTATGGAGAGATTATAGCTGCTAAAATTGACAAGGTCTAGGTTATGACTAAGAAAGTATGTGGCTGAAGTGTGGGGGGCAGGGGGGAGAAAGATTATCTATGGAGAGAGGACAGAAACTGAGAGGTCAAGCTTTGGGGGATTCCTTCGCTGAATTGTGACTGTAGATATGTATAAGGAAACAAAACACTAAATCTTTAAGGAAAAAGGGAAAATGAACCAGGAGTTGGTAAATAACTACAACAATGAGGGATAGTCTTGTTGTATTAATCCTATATCATAAAATTCTGAGGTGATGGTTTCAGGGAAGAATAAGAGAGAAGGGCCTGGACACAACAATGAAGAAGGATGCCTTTGACACCACACCAGTGGAGGGGACTTTATCGGAAATATATACTCAGAGGTGAGCCTGGTTTTAGTTAGATCAAATGAGGAAAAGAGCATTCAGAGAAAGATTTGAGGGGATTTTTCAGGTAATTGACCCTGATTAATCCAGAAAGTATCAAGGGAGTTTTGGGAGTTTAGGGAGATATGGTAAATGAGGCCAGAAATATTATTTATAGAACCTAGGAGTAGCAAGAATAAGACAGGAAGTGGGCAAGGCACAACTTTGAAAAGAATGACAGCCATTGAATACACACATACACTGGTTAGAACCAGTTAGGTCCAAGATGGTGGAAGATTTGACTTCCAGTAGACCTTAAGCCTCATTATATTCTCATTATAATACATTAGCATGCTAAATGACACACCCACAGGTGCCATGACAGTTCCAAGGCTAACCATAAAAGGTCAAAAAGTGGGTGGTGGCCCAATTCCTAGAAGTCCCCGCCCCTTCCCTGAAATAGTTGGAATAATCCTCCCACTCATTAGCCTTTGAAATTACCTAGCCCATAAAAACTAACCACGCCATATTTCGGGGCCTCTTGCCTTTTGAGATGGCCCACAGTCTGTCTATGGAGCGTGTATCTCCCTGAATAAACCTTCTTTCACTTTATCATGTCTTGCTCCTGAATTCTTTCCTGTGCGAAGCCAAGAACCAACACTTGGTGGCTGACCCAGGGACTCACCTGAGACCTGGGACTTGACCATCTTCTTGCACTCCACTTTCTTTCCTGCAACAAGACCATATAATTAATTATCAAAACCTAAAAAGAGACCCCAATAATAATCACACCAAGATAACAAGCATACACTGGAACTCTCTCAGGCAAATTATATTATATGGTCACCCTACCCATCAGACTTGCAAATTATGAGGTTATCTGTAAAATCAGGAGAAAAGTGAGTAAAGGTCTTGGTCTTGATGGTCCCAAGGCAGATGGCCCCAGAGCAGATAGTTGTAGTTGTAGTGGTAGAAGAATAGACAAAGGGCAAAGTTCTCTCTCTGGGCATATATAGTGTTCTTGACTGCCACTTGAATCCTTTCTATAGAGCTGTGGCCATAGGCATTGAAACTATATTATTTCAAGCTGATGGGGAATGTAAAATAATTACCAAAATGCACTGGCTGGATGTAGCTCCCTTCTCTTTTCTTTGTTTCATTTCACTACTGCTATTTCTTACATTGTTATCTCTACCTGGAGTTTCCATTCCAACTGCTTATACAAATGTCATTGTTTTTGAGTCCAGCATGAAATATCATGGCCTCCATGAGCCCGTCCTTGATTCTTTCAGCTGGGTGTTATCTGTCCCTCCTTTAAACTCTCACAGTGTTTTATAGCAAACAAAGAATAAAATATTAGAATGGATGTTAGTATCTCATGTCTAAATTACAGACTTGAAGAAACTTAAGATATAAAATATTTCCTCATAATATTGAAGTGTAAAATAGATTATTTATTCTTTTATAGATAAGAATTTACATACTGATACGTTTTTTGAAAGTAAGTGTTAGTTATTTCACTTAGGTATGTAAAGAAATGTGCTTCCTGGAGATTAGAACAAAAGGTTATAACAAATTTTGAGACAAGTGTATACGAATAATGATTAAACATGTGCTTACTCAGGTTTCTAAAAAACACATATCTTAATAAAACAATGAGTCAAATCAGGCCATGTTTTCAAAATTAAGTATGTGTGTGTATTTTGGTTTACTCTAAAGAGATCATTCTTGCCCCAGATCTTCTAGAAAATTTAACACATGATACAATTGTAAATTATCAGTAGTAATCCCAAGAGTCTCTTCTAGGAAAGAAGAGGGTTGTTTGCTATCACAACACTAGACTTGCTCAGTGAAGAGAGGAATATACAGTCCTCACCTTCTTTGAGGATATTCTTTTCATATCTTTTTCAGTCCAGACATACCTCAAATGAATTCATGGAAATCTGTTATAAAACCTTAGACTAATTATTGTATTAAAAATTCAAAATAATGCAACAGATTGAGCATCTCAAAATATAAAATGAGGTGAAGATAATTAGATTCTTTTTTATATTGCATACATCAAATTTTATTTACCAATCCATTATAACTGGACATTTACAATGCTTTAATTATTTTTATATAAATAATATTATGATAAATATGCCTGAATCTTTGTACAATTGTCCAATTACTTCCCTTAGGATAAATTTCTAACATTAGAATTACTTATGCCAAAGGATATATCTTTTTAGCTTTTAGTATACTTTGACAAATTCCTCCAAAATCTTTCACTTTAATTCCCTCTTACCAACAGGGCTGAAGAATGCCTTTCTTCTATATTCTCACCAACATTGAGTTTTAATTTTGTAAAATATGTCCGTATATGGAATATCTTGTTTTATGTATGTCTTTATTACTATTAAGGTTAATCTTAGTTGGCCATTTGTTTTTCTTATATGAAACTCCATTTTTCATCCTTTGCTCATTTTTTCAATTGAGTGGTTATCTTTGTATTGCTTAATAAAAATCTTTTTATATGTTAATGTTGATAACTTTTGGCTGTGTATATAAGTATTTTTCAAGTTTTTTCCCCCTTTAAGTTTATTTATTGTAGTCTTTGATATATGGAGGTTTTAAAATCATATATAAAAATGTATTATGGTTTCTATTAGTGAGTTCTTCCCAGTAAGATTATTAGATATTAATGAGCAGATGTTTATCATGGGTATTTACTCCACATGTTACCTTATTCAATAAATTATTTGTTCAGATTTATCAACAATTCATGCTGAAACATTTCATCTTTATTTTCCTTTAGTATAGTTTGTCCAGAGCCACTCAAATAATTGAGATTTTAGTTTTGGCTAAGAACTCTGTTTAAGATGTTGAGGTTATTTTCCCTTTAATGTTTTCCAGGTAATTATACTTTTTTATTGATGAAAAGAGGGATTATATTAATAAAATACATGGGAAATTTCATGGGTAATTAAAGAATAAAAATGTGTGATAGAAAATAGGGAAGTTGTAATAGATAGAATCAGGGACTCTGAGTATTGGACAAAAACTTAAAGGTTAGGTGCAACTTCTCTCTGACAGGGATTCCCTGGGCTGTTGTCAAACTCAGTGCCTGGCCTCCTCTTTGGTCTTTCAGAAGTTGCATTTCTGAAACTCAGAATTGGATACTATAACTACATGAGAATAACAAGGTAAGGACTCTGCACCCAATTCTAATCATGTGCGGGGGGGGCGGGATTCCCACACATCCAAGCAATTCTGTGACACCAGTGGGTGTCCTACAATTCAACTGAATTCTGACACTACCCAACTGGAGATAGCATCAAATCCCACAGGTGAATGGCTCAGTCCTACAAGACTGCTCTCTCCCTGCCCCCACTTCAGATGCCAATAGCAAACCCAGGTTGTTACCTGTGCTTCTGACTGACTGGCTATAGATTGGCAGTTCCAATAACCCCCTCCTTGGACTTCAGATGCCAGTCCCAAGTCCAGGTTGTTACTGGTACTTCTCACCAACTGCCTATAATCAGAGGTTCCCTTGACATTCTGACCCTTCCACCCTCCTAGAGGGTGGCTCACAGAACTCAGAGAAACATTTCATTTATAAGATCACTGGTTTATTATAAAAGGATATAACTCAGGAAGAGCCAGATGGAAGAGATGCATAGGGCAAGGAATGGGGAAAGGTAGAGTTTCCGTTCTCTTTCCTGGTGTGCCACCCTCCAAATCTCCATGTACGTTCACCCACCTGGAAGCTCTGTGAACCCCTTCTTTTTGGTTGTTTTGTACAGGCTTAATTATAAAGGTATGGCTCATCAGAACATTGGCTATTGGGCATGGATTTAACCTGCAGCCTCTCTCCCCTCCCAAAAGGTCAAGGGGTGGGACTGAAAATTCCAGCCCCCTAATCACAGGTTGGTTCTCCAGGCAACCAGCCCCCATCCTTAGACAAAAATCCAAAGATCACCTAATTAACATAACAAAAGAAACCTTTCTTCCTCTCATCACAGGAAGTTCCAATGGTTTTAGGAGTTGTGCTAAGAACAGACTAAGAAATTTACTAAATAAATTGCTAATCTTAATTCTCTTCTTTGTTTTTTCTGGTTCTTTGGTATCTTGCATATTTGCCTTTATATTAGTTCCTATCTATTTTGCCTTAGTGACTTGTACATGTGCTACACACTGCATTGCTCAAACATGAAAAAAAATGGTTGACTTCATTAATTTATTAATAACACTATTTTAATAATTGTTTTTGTTTGAGGAAGCATAGCAAATTATTGTTCAGAGACATAAAAGCCTCCTCTTTTAAGGTCAAAAGTCCTGTTTAGCCCTTTGGGACTACAACTCTCAGAGAAGTTGAGTATTAAATTTTCTTTGAGACCAAAAATACCCCAGCTTAGCCAAAGCTTATGAGATCAGATTTCCATTTACACCTATCATGCATACTTTCAACCTCATTGAAACTGCAGTTGTCAGAAAAGGATAACTGCTATTCTTTTTAAGTGAATAAAATTCCCAGCTCAGTGGAAGCCTCGGTTTGGTCTGGATTAGTAGGCTATTAAAGCTCAGCTATCAATAGGGCTCTTGCAACAGTAAAATTTGCCTGGCTTCATCTGGCTTTGTTCACCATTCTTCAAGATTCAGTGTTCAAATCCTCTATGGATTCTTCCCTAACTTCTCCAGGTCTGGGTTAACGCCCATTTTACAGCACCCTTGCTAAGCCCTACCAGTATAACACACTCAATCAGTTGTTCTGGAAGTGTCTTCCTAAGAACAACAGAATCAGCATTTCTCTGGAACTTGCTAGTAATGCAAGACCTCGTGCCCCACCACCTCTTGAATCAGAAATTCTGGGGTTGGCGCTCAGCAGTCTGTGTGTTCAGGTGTTCTGGGTGATTAAAGACCATTACACTGAACATACTCCATTTGATCTTTTATTTACCTGCATATTGGCCCCTAGAATGTGTCCAAAAACTAGTTATTGTATCAATTATCCAAATGAAATTCAGGCTATATAAATAAACCTCTCAGGTCTAGCTAGTGGGAAGATTCAGTCAATTTTATTTTACTGTTTTAAAAAATAAAGAATGACAAAAAATAAAAATTCATTTTTGTAAGACAGTGAGTGGAAAATAAATTTTAGAACAGTTAAAAGGAAAATTAAAATATTGATAATGCTGATTTATTGTTTAGTCTAGGCATTGTTTTGGTCTAGTTTTTGGCTAGATATGCATCAAATATTCATTCTCCTCCATAGGTTTTTATTTATTTTTTTCCTTTAGAAACTCTTCTGCTGAAGGAGTAAATGTTAACTTCCAGGTATCTTATAGAATAATTCTTAGAAAAGATGAAAGTATTTTTAACTCTCACAAAGTGATTTATAGTTATTAAAAGATATTTATACCTCTGAGGGAATATGTTATCGATATGATACATGTGTACATCTGCAAGTATATGGCATGTAGACATGTGATTCTTGTATATATACCTGCATGATACATGTGCATATGTTTACATATGACAAAATAATAATAAATTTATTTGACTCTAAATCTATATAAACAGTTAATGATTGGACCTCCAAGACAGTTTTTTTCTGAACAAGTCTTAACAGATTAAATCTTAGGTGAGTTTCCAAATGCTGGTGCAATACTACTATTTACAAGCAAGATCTAACTTATTTTTGATCAAATGTGTTTGACAAGTAAATTAGTATTCTTGTGATTATGTACAATTTATCTATGTATGAGTCTATAGTCCCTTATAAACAGTAGAAGTGAAGATGCCAGTTTCTGTTTGAGTGAAAAAGTGTGTACATTAATTTATCAGTGTGTAAGGAGCTATTTTTTGAGGGAAGAGACTTTCTGTGAAGACTATATTAATCTCTCATTACACTATTTCACTAAATCATTTAAATTTATTTTCCTTTGAATGGTTTAGATTTCCATCCTGTTATTTTAGTTTTTGTATCACTAGAGGCCACTGTTGTCTCTTCAATAGGGGAAGTCTTTAAATACAGTGTCTGAGTCACTCAAAAGCAATAGATTTTAGAAATAGGAGAAAAATGTGTTTTATCTTTTGTGAAGTCAGCTATTTGAAGTAAAATATGATTTTTTAATACTCAAAGCAAAATGTGAAATCTTTATTTTAACATTGTCATTTATACCAAATGACAAATATAGATGTTACTCCTCACACCATATTTGTTTTCCCCAAAATCAATGTTCTTCAATAATTATAGAAGGATTATAAACCTACTTTCAGTGAAATATCTTTGAAAAATGATGGATTCTGGTAAAATAGTATGGTTAAAGTTATTGAGTGCCAAATATTGTTCTAAGAATATTGTATTCATTACACAATTTAGTTCTCATTACAGCCCTGTGAGTTATCTACCAATGGTATTCTCAATGTATAGTTGAGGAAAATAGGGGACAGAGAGTTTAAATAAATGACCGAAGATTGTATGCCATTAACATTATGTTACAAAGGCTACCTTAAAAAAAAATTAGACGTGAGATATAGCCGTACATGTATATAAGTGTATATGAAGTTATATGTATAGAATTGTATGTGTATACACACACACACACACACACACACACACACTCACAAATTTGATAATGATATCATTGTCCAGAGCTGTACAGAGTCTGAGATTTTACCCTACTTGCTAGAAAATTAACCTGTTACTGTTTAATATATGCTGACAGAAAACATGAAACTCCTGGATCAGAGACAAAAGACCTTATTACTCACAGCAAAAGCAATAACCAGAGCTTCATATTTGTGTCAGTTTCCCCATGCCCTCCAGATTTCATGGATTCCTACACATGCAGTGGATTGCATTATAGCAGAGGAATACCCAACTTGGGGGATTTACTGCTTTTATAGCATGTGAGAACAAGCCTGCTCTCTGTCGAGGGAGTGATGCTACCTCATCTCTCAAGGTTTCTCACTGCAGTCGCTACCTTGAGAAATGGCTCAGGTAAAGAGCTTGTCAGGGTGTTAAATTCTTAGAATACCCAGCAAGAACATGCAGATCCTACGGCAGATTGCCTCTCCAAACAGTCAACATTAGTTGTTGATAAAAAGAGGTTTTAATTTTTTTTATATTTTATTTTATTTTACACTTTTTTATGGCTTACTCCTCAATCCTCAAAGGATGGAGGAATGGAAAATACATGCAGTGCTGTAAAAGCAAGACAAAGATAAATATATTTCCCTCAAATGCATTTCTGGGCCTTTCTCGTAGTCTGTATTAATTTTGCTTGGCAGTCTCAGCCTGGGTTGTTTTTTTCCCCATTCTGTCCTGTTACATTCTCATTCATTCAGTAAATATTTATTCAGTGCCTACTTTATGCAGGTAAAATTTTTGTGTTAACATTTTCATAACCTCAAAATAGAAATTTTATTTCATCTAATTATTTAAGATGTAGTTTTAAAAAAATCTAATATATGAGAATGTTCCAATATTTTTTTAACATTATATCAAGTACGATGTATCAAAGACAAATTGCATTTATAAACTTTCTCTTTGATTTTATGAATATTAGCAGCTATAATACCACTAACATTGTTTCTACTTTTAAGTGAAATATAGTTGATTTACAATATTATAGTTTCAGGCGTACAGCATAGTGATTCAGTATTTTTACAGATTATACTCCATTAGATGTTATTACAAGATAATGGCTATAATTCCCTGTACTATACAGTATATCCTTGTTGTTTATCTATTTTTTTAAACATCTTTATTGGAGTATAATTGCTTTACAATGGTGTGTTAGTTTCTGCTGTATAACAAAGTGAATCAGCTATACGTATACATATATCCCCATATCTCCTCCCTCTTGCGTCTCCCTCCCACTCTCTTTATCCCATCCCTCTAGGTGGACACAAAGTACCGAGCTGATCTCCCTGTGCTATGGGGCTGCTTCCCACTAGCTATCTATTTTACATTTGGTAGTGAATATCTGTCCATGCCACTCTCTCACTTTGTGCCAGCTTGCCCTTCCCCCTCCCCATGTCCTCAAGTCCATTCTCTATGTCTGTGTCTTTATTCCTGTCCTGCCCCTAGGTTCTTCAGAACCATTTTTTTTTTTTAGATTCCATATATATGTGTTAGCATACAATATTTGTTTTTCTCTTTCTGACTTACTTCATTCTGTATGACAGTCTCTAGGTCCATCCACCTCACTACAAATAACTCAATTTCATTTTTTTATGGCTGAGTAATATTCCATTGTATATATGTGCCACATCTTCTTTGTCCATTCATTTGTCGATGGACACTTAGGTTGCTTCCATGTCCTGGCTGTTGTAAATAGTGCTGCAATGAACATTGTGGTACATGACTCCTTTTGAATTATGGTTTTCTCAGGGTATATGCCCAGTAGTGGGATTGCTGGGTCGTATGGTAGTGTTATTTTTAGTTTTGTAAGGAACCTCCATACTGTTCTCCATAGTGGCTGTATCAATTTACATTCCCACCAATAGTACAAGAGGGTTCCCTTTTCTCCACACCCTCTCCAGCATTTATTGTTTGTAGATTTTTTGATGATGACCATTTTGACCATATATTATAAATATATAATTCTTTATCCATTCATCTGTTGATGGGCACTTGGCAATTGTAAACAGTGCTGCTATGAACACTAGGGTGCATGTATCTTTTTGAGTTAGTGTTTTCGTTTTTTCCAGATATATATCCAGGAGGGGAATTCCTGGATCATATGGTAGTTCTATTTTTAGTTTTTTGAGGAACCTCTATACTGTTTTCCATAATGGCTGCACCAACTTACACTCCCACCAACAATAGACAAGGATTCCCTTTTATCTACATCCTCTCCAACATTTGTTATTTGTAGACTTCTTGGTGATAGCCATTCTGTCTTAATTTGCATTTCTCTAATAATTAGTGATGATGAACAACTTTTTTTTTTTTTTTTTGCGGTATGCGGGCCTCTCACTGTTGTGGCCTCTCCCGTTGCGGACACAGGCTCCAGACGCGCAGGCTCAGCGGCCATGGCTCACGGGCCCAGCCGCTCCGTGGCATGTGGGATCTTCACCGACCGGGGCACGAACCTGTGTCCCCTGCATCGGCAGGCGGACTCTCAACCACTGAGCCACCAGGGAAGCTCCTAAACATCTTTTCATTAAAATTGTTTCTGATTTTATTTTGTAAAGTAGCTTTAACTTTTAACTATTTGTTGAAATCTGGTAGTATTTTCTTAAAACAGTTTTATTCTCAATAGTTTAAAAAGTGGTTTTCAAGATAAAATAATTTGAAATCACTATTAATAATAATTTTGCGAAAGAAATAATGTTTTTACGTTACCATTATCTTACATTCTGAACATCGACTTTTACTGAAAATCATAGAATAAGAAAGCTGACTTCACAAATGGAGTTCAAAATGTCCTCAAAATTCAAAAATCAGAGAATATAACTGAAAATAGAATAAATTTTGGATAGTGGCAACTTAATACTGGAATCGATAACATAAGCATGTTATCCAAATCCATACTAATTTATCTTTCTTTCTGGTAAATATCAATGGCAGGATCTAATCCCAAATATCAAATATTAGTTATATGACATTGGGTTGTTCAAGTCATGCTTATCTTCATCCATTCTGGGAAAATAAAGTTTAAAAGTATTATTGAAGAGTTTTTCTGGAATTTTAAAAATATAATTAACATACTGGTAAAGAGAATATGTATTTTATTGTTCAATATACATTTATACAGTGAAAGACTTTTCACTTTTAATCAAAATTCCAATATTCCACTTCTTGAGTTATTAAATTTCAATTGTGAACTTAATTTTTTTGAGAAACTATAGATCTTTATAATTAGCAGAAACCTTGAGGATTTGCTCTTCTATTTGTCCACATAATTAAGAGAGGAAGATGTGCCTGCAAATATATTTATGAGGTCACCGCCCATTCTTTGCATGAAAATTGTCCAAATTTATTTTCCATATAACACAAGTATACTGAAACCTGTTCATTCAAATATTTTAAATTAATTTAGAGTAGCATCATACTGTAGAGGGAAAAATATAGTGCTAAAATAAAAGCTGCAATATTAGCTCTGCCATTTACTAACCAAAAATATTGGTATTTATATTTCTGAATCTCAATTTTCTCCATTTCTTTCTTATCCTTAAAATATCAGAGTGAACATGTGCGAAAGATAAAATTGTCTTCATCACATGAAATAACACAGGTTAGGGATAAAGAAGTCTGCCTAGAAATCAGTCAGTGTTAGCTACTCTTGTTTCTTTTGCCATCCCCCTTACATCAATTTTTATGATGCCTTTGTAGCCCAGGGTAATTCTATAGCTTTCACATATACTATCTTGTGCACAGAGAGAATATAGGACCTTAAATAATATAATTAACAGCAGCACTCTAAATGATGAAAGAAAGAAATATAACCATGTTAAGCTATTCTAAAATATTTATGGAAAGGTCATTTCTTTTTGTATCAGTAAACATAATTCAAAAATATTTCACCAGCTATATCTTTGAAAGAGTGGAGAGTCCACTACAAATTTATCATTTTGGGGGCAGGGATTTTTTACCTGTTAGTTAATGATGATAAAGCTATAACTATTTTTTATTTCCATGCAAGTTTTCTATCAACTGAATAAGTTTACTTCTTTGGAAATCTAATGTGACGTAAGATTAAATAATGCTTGAAACATACATCCCTTTGAAAACAAAAGGAACAATTGATTATTCCCTGTACACCTTTTATCAAAAAACCCTGCTATAAAATTAGATAGGGAGTTGATGGGACACCTGGGAGGCTTTATCAGTGCTACTTAAGTAGCTAATTACTAGGAGAAGGAAGAAGAATGTGCTTTAGGCTACAGACTTCCTGAAAATGTGAGGGAGTTTAGAGTTCATTCCATAAAAGGGCTATTTTCCCGTCAATCATATTTTACAACTAGAATCTATAAGGTTCCATAAACATCAGCAAATTTGCTCAACGAAAAATAGGTCCCTAAATGTTCTTATCTTTACAGATTAAAACACCTCAAAGTCATTGTGAGTTCTAAGAGAAAAGAATTCTTCTAAGGTGCTCTATTGACACAGTAACCTTATTGGATATTTATCCAGGATACTTAATATAATGACTATAAGTACAAGCTGTTATGTTAATTACAGTATTGTGTCTGAACCTCAATGGGAGGATCACAAAATTGGTAAGATCCTTAGACTGATGATGTTGCATATTTGGGAGAGAGTTATGAGCAAATTAATGCAGCAATGGTGGCACCGAATAAAGGCTGTTGTACAAGCTCGTATGACTTTTTGATTAACTCAACCTTCAATGGCCATTGCTTTCACACATGCTGATCATATTTTAAACAGCTGACTAAAATAACCAGTTACTGTTATTTAATTACTGAATGAACAATTAGATTAGACATCCCCAAACTTTTTCTATAAGCACCAGATACTGAGTATTTTTAGGTTTGTGGGTCATAAGGTCTCTGTCCCAAATAGTTGACTCTGCCGTTGTAGCATGAAAACAGTCAGAGATAATAGGTAAATTAATGGGCATGGCTGTGTTTCAGTAAAACTTAATTTACCAAAAAAAGTTAGCAGGTAGTATTTGGAATGTGAGCTATAGTTTACTTATCCTTGAATCAGACCAATCACAGCATTTTAGCTTACATACCCCATCTAAACTTAAGTGTCATGCAGACAGAGACCTCATCTGTCCTGCTTACCCTCTGATCTGCAGAGTTTTGCATAGCACCTGGAAGATAGGAGGAGTTAATAAAATTTGTTAAATTAAAAATTAAATGTGTATACACTATAAAATAATTTCTAATACTTCTCCAAATTGTTGCTTCATACTAAGCTTGATTTGTATCAATAGCTATACTTTAGAGCATACCAATAAATTTTGGTGAGTTTTATTATAGTTCTCAGGATACGTATCCTAACATTTGACATAATTTCTAGGCTATTATATACCTTAGATAATCCCGTCTTTCTTATCAACATTTTTTAGGAATAGTTCCAGGATAGAAAACCACAACAATCCTTTTAAGTTATGTACTACTCACCAAAGGTCTATAATAAACAAGAGCTCCCTCCTTAGTACATAAGCCACAGAGAATGTTTATGTACATTCTGCTCATCTATTGTCTTAAAATGCAATATACGTAATAAAGACAGTCCAAAATGACAAATTGAAAAATATGGCCATATATGCAGATGCTCAGAGTCACACAGAAATAATTTCAAAGGGAAATGAGAACACAGGTGACAGTTACACAGGAAAGAAACAACAATATGGAAAAATAAAAGCCAAAGATTATAAAGGTTGGAAATAAAGCATAAGGAAATAAAATTTTTTTTAATTATGAATAATTCTTTGATTAGGATAAAGTGTACATTGAGATGCTAAACAAATCAAATGCATTTGTGAGGTATTATACTAAATCAATAGAATAAGAAAGTGATGGATAACAAAGCATAGGAAATTTGCAGCCATCTGTTCCTTGAGGAAACAGATATAGTATTTGACAAACATGTAAATAAAATAGTAATTCCCTAAGTTCTTTGCTAAAATAATTAGAAATTCTAACATGAATATTGAATGAAAGAAAAATATGACAATATAAGAGCAACCAACAGAATGAAGACAGACACTCTAGAGAGATAAAAAAGCTATTAACTTAGTGAAAGCATAAAAAATTGTGTGTATATGTTTAGATTTTAAGTTTTCTAAAGAATCTATCAATACCTAATATGTTGCTTGTACACAGAACATGAACTACTTCTGCTTGAAAAATATGACAACAAATATACCAGTTAGGTTTGCTTAGGCTGCAAACATCAGAAATAGAAAATATAGAAACCACTTGTAAGTTTAATTTTCATAGAAGAAGTCCAAATTGTAGGTGGTCCAGGACTGGATAGCCATCCAAGAGGAGACACTGAGATACAGGCTCCACCTCACTCCCTGCTCATGGGTGCAAGGTGGCTGCTTTATCTCCAAACATTGATTCCATACCCCAGAAGGAAAGTGGATTGCAAAGGTGGCATTTCCTAGCTAGACCTGTCACTTTTTAATATAAAAAATAATTTGCTTTCAAAAAAATCCATTTGGCTGACTTCAACTTAAATCTTGTTGCTCAGAATCTTGTCATACAGCTATCCTTAGGAACAAGGAGGCTTTGGGAACTAAGAATTTTAACAGGACACATCGCAAACCTGAATACAGTCATATGTCTCTTTAAAGAAAAAAGAGAGAATAGATATTTAATTAAAACCTAGTGGAGAAAAGGCAAAACAACACAGGAATCGATATCATCTATATCTGTATCTGTATCTATATCTATATCTATATATCTATATCTATATCTATCTATGTGTAAAGCTTGGCTAAGGCAGGACCAAATCCTGTTCATCTTTGAATTCTCTAACTCATGATAATGCTGTGTAAAGATGTTTGTTGAATTAATGATATCCAGCATCCTAGATTTGGAAAAGACTTTAGAGACCATATTTTCCTCTTCCTTATTTTACATATAAGTCATGTAAGATTCATGTAAGAAAATTGACTTGATTACAGCACACAGCAAATTCGGCTCCTGATTTCCTGTTCCTCCAACCACGTACTCTTTCATTTTTTAATTAATTAATTTATTTATTTATTTATTTTTGGTTGCATTGGGTCTTCGTTGCTGTGCGTGGGCTTTCTCTAGTTGTGGTGAGCGGGGGCTACTCTTTGTTGCTGTGCACGGGCTTCTCATTGCGGTGGCTTCTCTTGTTGCGGAGCACAGGCTCTATGTGCACAGGCTTCAGTAGTTGTGGCATGTGAGCTCAGTGGTTGTGGCTCGTGGGCTCTAGAGCACAGGCTCAGTAGTTGTGAATCATGGGCTTAGTTTCTCCATGGCACGTGGATCTTCTGGGAACAGGGATCGAACCCGTGTCCCCTGCATTGGCAGGTGGATTCTTAACCACTGTACCACCAAGGAAGTCCCTCTTTCATTTTATTTTATTTGAAATATCACTCTTCCATTAAAGCAAGGGACACAGCACAGCAGAGTTTGGGAATCTAGATTCAGCGTTTCTGAATATTTCTTATTCTGGATATTTTTAGCATTCCTGTATTTGATAGGTAGATGGCTGAAAAAAGGACACATAGAGAGTTAAAAAATGCTTATTTTGCTTCAATAGAAATCTTTCTTGGAATGAATTTATTTATAATAAATTTATAATGTATAATATTATTATATGTATTATTATTGTATATTATAATAATATATTTTATATAATATTATTATATATAATAATATATAATAATTTATAATAATGAAATTATTATCAGACATGCCTAGAATGGGGCTGCAGAGTGGAAGCACAAGAAATGCATGTAAGTAATGTCCATAAACATGTGGAAATGGTAATGATGGTGCTTGGAAATCTCTGTGTAACAACAGAAGGACAGAAAATGAAGTAGATGTCTTCTCCTAAGGGCCCAGGACACATACTGAACAAAAACAAAACAATGTTTATGTAGAAATCTTTTCAGTAATGCTTTCATTTAAATTAATGCCTATTTTAAAGTTTTAAAAGTTTGATATTTTAAACTATATTTATTATTTTTAGTATGTTTAATCTATCTTACAGCAATAAGTCTTTTGTACAACAAACACACTACACATACTGTTGGACATGAGTAATCCCTAAAACAAACCTAATTCTTGAACAGTTATTGATAAGAATTCCTATTGTAATACCAAAGAGTGCAGTAAATACTTTTCCTCCCTTTTTGTTGTTTGTCATTATAACTTTCCACCTTTGTATGAGGCTAGGATGATTTTCTCGTATAACTGTTCCTCTCTTAAACTGTTAACTAATGCTCAAAGAGTGGTATTTAAAGAGATGCAATTAAAATAATAATAAAAATGCTTTTTAAACAATGTTCCTGCTTTGTATTCAGGGCTCTCTCTATATGTGGTTTCTTAACTTAGTTCAGATCAGTTTGTAGAAAAGATGCTTACTTATAGGTTTCATGCTGTAATGTCCAGTCTCAATTTTATTAATATTGTAAATAGGAATTTTGATTGAGTTTCTCAGCAAACAAATGTGTATTAGTTTCAATCTTGTAATTCCTCTATCAGTTGTCTGCTTCAATGTAGTCATTCTGAGGAGAAAAAAATTGTAGCTACCATACTTAACTTCACTCCTAGGAATTCCCAGATGTTATCAAGCAGTATCAGCAGACAGGAGTCTGGCATGACTTACCGAAACCTTATAGCCCACCTGGGTCATGGTTACTTTTGTAGCACTTAAATTTGAATCCTCTCCAGCACTACAATGCATGATCTGGCAATAATCTGGAATCAGTCACTTTTGTTTTTTTGTGGTGAGATTGTTTCTCAACCAAATTGATGCCTAGCAGCTGTGAATATCAAATTTTGCATGAGCTTCTGAAACAAAAGAAATAATTGTAGCACACGCTTCTAAAACCATATAGCCAGTCAGCAGGAGTTCCTGTCATATAGTTACAGAGACTTTTAGGTCAAATTGATAAAGTCTGTTTGCTAAATTATCAACAGCTAAATGCCATCCTTAAAAGAATAGAAGTTGCACTCCTCCAGCTATCCATTTGGTGGTGACTGTGTGAAACAGTGGACTAGATAGAAAAGTAGAATGAATGAAGTAGTTAGTTTGGATCATTCTTAAAGATTGTGCTTTAGAAACTACTCTACAAATGTTAGAAAAATTGCTGAAGTCAAACCAATTAAACAAAGATGTTTATTAGCTACCTTCCATGATACAAAAAAAATTACTATGCCAAATAGCAAAGAAAGTAGCAACACAGCTCAAGCGTGGACTTTTAGGAGGGGTTTGACTGCTTTCTCCTTCTCCTCCTTAAAGTTCATCAGTGAGGCATTGAATAGCATGCTGGTGTGTGTGAGCACAATTCCTTAAGCTCAAATGCCTCGCTACCTCCCAAGGCCAGACCCTCAGTTTTGTAAATGTGGACAATGGTGCATTATTTGTTCAAGACCCTGACATGTGACCCTCGGAGATGGAGCCAGTGCAGGGGAGCAGCTGTTGCTTGCTCAGCCATTCCGTCTGAAACCCTTTCCCTCCAGACTGCAGTGCAGCGCTGAGCGACCCCATTCAGTCACAGAAAAATGGATCTCTGAGTTTTCGGTAAAAGGAGATGGAAAGGAAATGTTCCACATAGCCTGCAAATACACTGCCAAAGCAACACTAGGGATTATTTTTCGTATCTAATTAACAGCCAATTTATGAGATTCTGTATTTTCATAAATAATATCTAATACTTTAAATAAGTGAAGGCTTATTTTTTTGCTTTTATATATTATAGCTTCATGAAATGTGCTACACAATAAATTATTTTGCTTGGAAAAATTCCACATATCAATATAATAAAATGTCCAGGGAAGCATTGTAACACCCAAGATTATGGTCTAACTTCATTTTAACTCCTAAAATGTTCACTTTTTATGAAATAAAAACTAGAATCCTATTTTTTAAAGATCTGTTTGATTCCTAAAAACAATAAAAGTACTGTTTCTCTGTGAGTAATGTGCATTAGCATTTTTTCAGTATAGCACTGAGCTATGTTGATAAGTAGGCTGCTTAAGCATGAAAAGATACTTTAACTGAGTTTGAACAATGCAAGGAGGAAGAAAGGATATGAATGTAAAGCAGGCACCACCTGAACAGAATGTCCTTGAACAGAGGAAGAAATAGGATTTCTCATAATCATTCAACCAAAAAACAAAATACAAAAACATACTGCAACAAAACAAAACAAGAGCCTTTAGGAATGTGTCTTCCTTAGCCTTTTGCAGTAACTTTCATTGCATCTCCCAACTAAAATTTCCTGCCAATTTATATGGCTGGTATGGGATTACGCTTGTTCTAAGACTCCACAATAAAAGGGAGGAGGCTAGGTCTACGTCCCTTTCCCTTCGATGATTCCCAACTAATTAGCTGCTTGTCACCTTGAGTATGGTGCTAAATCCTTCAGACCTTCACAAGTTCTAGCTAGTTGATCTTTTGTGGTCCTTTTCAACTTTAGGGTCAATAATTTTATGCTGATTACCCATAATTTTATAAAACATGCTCTAAGTAGGTCATTTTTTTGTAGTGTAAACTCAGTGGTACACAAAAAGTCACTGCTTCCCTTCACAATATAGTGGTTCCTACGTGTACACAAATTTGGTAGGTTTAAAATTAATTCACTGCTCACTTTATATAACAATGCTATATAAATCAATCATTTGAAAAACATGAATAATATTTGTTGTAATATTCCTTAATCACCACTTCTTTTATTCATGGAAATTTGGATTTTTATCCATGAGGTCAACAAAAAAATGAGTTATTCTGGCATATGCCTTAAGGTAGGATGGAGCTCTTAAATCGAATCCTTATGTTTTGGACTCAGTTACAAAAAAGGAAAAAACGATTAACTGGTTGACATGGGTTACAGGTACTGCTAACCGGGCAGTTTAGTTACAATTATACAGTACCATCTCCCATCACTTCTCTGACCACCCCATTTGTAATGGCACACCGTTTAACATATGACTTTGTGGCATTTTATGTTATACATATTTATCTGCCTATTGCTTATGCAAACCCCACAGGACAGGAACTTTTTCTTATTCTCTACTGCGTGCTTGCTCCCTAAGCACTAGAAGAACTAGAAGGACATCTTTAAAAGGATGTAGTAGTTGCCCCCAAAATGACCTGGGAAGCATGGCTTGTAGTCCAAAGGCAACTTGGAGAAGTCAAACAAGGTACTCAACTTCTCTATGGCTAGTGAGTAAAAAGTGGAGATAATAACACCGGAAGATTTACACCAACTAATCTCGTATTGAAGGCTCACTCTGGGCAGGGCCCTGTTCTAAGCACTGAGGCTCCAAAAGCAAAAAATGCAGATGAGGACCCTGCCCTTAAGGACTTGCCAGTGAAGCAGAAAGGACAAACTATTCAGAAGAAATTCCTGCGTTATCAAGGTAGCACAGTGCCTAAATCAGTAAACAGTCACTTGCTGCTATCCTTAATGTTCTCATTCCACAGATTGGAAGGTTTCTCAGGAGTCCATAGGGGTTTACTAGGCTGAAACTGGGAGTCCTAAACCAAGACGGCCAATGATGCTGGCATTAGAGCTGTGAGTCAAAGAGACTTGGGAGAAAGATGAAACCAAAACGCCAACAGATGTGTCGAGGGGAAGAGCATGTGGAAAGGTGATTAAAGACAAACACATTGGGATTAGAGTTCAGATTTTGGGGAAGGAGGAGTGAGTTAAGCAAGCTGGGATGAAATCAGTTGCGAGAGTAAAAAGAATTTCTGAGAGATGTTACAGGGCAGCCTGAGCACAATATTGAGGAGGAATAGTCAGGCTTCAAGGGCCATGAGAAGAAGCAGATAGGAATTCCCAGGGGCTTAGCATGTATTTTGTCATTACTTATAAAAAATAATTTGGTATATTAACACAGTATAGTCGTTTTTTAAAAGCATGTTTGTGAATCAGAAGATGTAGATTTTAGTTTATTTAGTTTTTTATCTTTTATAAATCACATAGCTTATTTAGATCGTAGGCCCCTTATTTTAAAATGAAGGCTTATAATGTTATATGGAAGCCTATATTTCATTCTAGAAATCATCCGTTTATCTTATAATGACCTTATGCTATTCATTTTTGAAAAGACATGATTTCCCATAACTTAAAATATATTTTGAGTAAAATCTTGCATTTATAAAATCATAAAATACACTTAATACATTTTGTAGCTGACGTATTTTTTGCACATGACAGCAGAGGCACTCAATAAACTAAACCTGTGTTTATCTAGGAAAACATGGAATAGAGAAAGATGTTCTTAGTGAATTAATTTTATGGATTTTATAGAGTCTGCAGATTTTTCTGGCATGAGAGTGTGATCACACAGGATGTTTAATTTTTAAGGTAAAGTTGTTTTAACTCATCTCAGCAAAAGCTATCCATTCCAGCTCTTTCTATGTCAATGGTATAATATCAAACATTTAACTTTCACAGAGCAACAGATGTCAGTCTATTTACAGTTAAATCAGTCTCTGTATCCTGCTTTCATCCATTCTTCATCCGTGCCTGCTCTTTATTTGGAAATGTTAGGAACCAAGTCTTAGTGCTTTCAGGTACCCCATATTTTGTGTCTGAGCCTCCCTTTGTATACCTTTGACAATTTTATAAATCTTAGTCAAGATGACTCAGAGGAAGAACTTTATTTCCTTCAAAAATAAAATTTTCAATTTGGGTTAAGTGGAATCGTTCATCAACCTCCACTCTTTAATTAAAATCTCCTTTGTCTATCCTGCAAAGAAAACCAGTATATTTCTACCTGAAATCAAATCCTGTTCCTCAGTGGTTGGTAATGGACAGAGAATTTGCATGTCAGTAGGGTAATTTGAAGCTTGTAGATCCAGTGCTTGATTTCCAGAGCCCAGCTTTCATGTGGCTTTCTCTACTTATTTCTGCCATCACTCACATTACTCCAGGGACGTAAATGACACAAGCCTAATAATTGGAAATAAAATGGCTATTACCAAAGAATAGTAGGGTTAACTACCAAAAAGATGAACATAGAACAAACATATAACTAGATTATTAGCTTAAATATAAAGCTCTATTATCTTAAACTTGATTTCTCCTATAGGATGCTAGCCTCCCTTGTATGATAAAGGTTTTATGAGACATTTAAAATCTGGCCACTTCTTCAAAATCTAGAGCCAAGAGAAAGAGTCTCAGAAAGAGAAATAGGTTCCCTTCAGCACACGTATATAAGACCTGAATTGTATGTTTCAATTTCCCATCTCAACACATGACACTGGTTGATTGACAGTAAGATTAATCCCTTTCTTCGAAGTAGACTAATTTATCACTAAAGGATATAGCCCTATTCATGATGTCAAAGGGATAATTCTCTCAAAATAATTTAAAATAAATATAATATCTGTTTAAGAAAGACATATGGAATAAGATAGGGGTAATATCTTTTTTCATATCCTTAATAAGATTTAATTCTTGAAAAAGCAATACTACAAAAGTTAGGCCAATGAAGGCAATTCTGAAAGCCAGAGCTGGTATTCAAAACTATTTTAAGAAATGAAACTATAATGGATGCCTAGTTACAATTACCATTTTATAGAACCTTAATTTGATTTCCACTTGAATGATTCTTTTGAAGGAAAACTCTCTTGTCTTCTTGTTTTAATTCTGTATTTTTTGTCTAGGGTAATACCATTTAACATTATCCTGCTAAACTACTAAAATAATGCTCTTGTCTTCAACTTTGTAATGATGATGATACTTTTTGTTGTTGTTGTGAGTAGTTTTCCTGTGCTATGTGCTTATATCTAACTTTAATCTACTTTCAGCTTCTACTCATTCAAAAGTGTTTAATACCCATTGGATTGTTTAGTTTCTTCTCATTCAATGTAATAATATAATAATGATGTAATAATTCATGTCTATCACCTGGCAATTTTTTTTCACTTTGTTACTTGTTTCTTTATTTCACATTTCTTGACTTACTTTGGGTTAAGCAAGTATTTTTATTCTATTTTTCTCCTTGAACTAGCCTTTTAGTAATCTATTCTTGGATTACTCTTAATGATTTCTCTATACTTTAATGTATTCCCCTGACATAGTACAATCTACCTTAAATGTTTTTTATGGCTTTCTGCAAGAAACTTAACATGATTTAATTCATGCATTGTCTCTTGCCCTTTTTGCTGTTCTTAGTGTAGGGGAGGAAAACTTTTCCCTTCTTCCTTTTTAGGTTCTTTGCTAGTCTAATAATTAAATGGCCATGAGACACATTAACAGGAGAACAACCAATTTAATTTTGTACATATGGAGCTTATAAAAATATGAAACTCAAGGAAGTGACCAAAGCAGAAAGCTTTTATACCTTTTAGACAAACAAATATTTGTGAAGAGTTGACAAAGGGGTTTGGGTTTGTGGTAGCAAATCAATAAAGAAGTAACAAAGTTGTTTATACAGCCTCTTCAGCCTTGAATTCCCTATCTCTGGTGATAAGGATGCCTTCTACCCTCCTGGTATAGGAAGGGCACCTTCACATGGGGGATTTATTTCCTGCTTTCGGAAAGACAAAGGAGGGTCAGAGTGTCCTTTGCATACTAGCAGTTTCTTAAGTAAATTTAATTCAAAATAATCAACATGCTAAAGTGACATATTTTGGGGGGTGGGTGGCAAATTTTGCTCCCCTTCATTGCTATTTATTTCATCGCTGTGTAAGTTATAATTCCATAGGCCATTGTATTTTTATTGAAGGATAAAATACAAAAAGGTGCATAAAGTGCTCTGATCTTGAGTTTTCACCTTGATTTTATACACACACACACAAACATGCCCACACACACATACATATTTATACATATATATAAAGAGAGGGATGTTATTGTGTACATGAGTAGCTCATTCTTTGTAATTGCTATGTAGTGTTCCACTTTATGGGTATACTACAATTTTTATCCATTCTTCTGTTGAGCTTTCAGGTTTTGGCTATTGTAAATGACTGATAATATGCATGTGTTTTTGTGGATATATTTACTCAGTTTTCTTTGATATATGCTCAGAAATGAAATTGCTAAGTTATAACTTGGGTAGGCTTTAGCTTTAGGAGAAAAATGCCAAACTTCTCAATAGTACATGTGCCATCTTTATACGGGCACCAGCAATGGGACAGTTTTAGTCATACCACGTTCTTGCCAAAACATGGTTTTAGCAGTTCTGGTGGGTGTGTAATAGTATTTTATTGTATTTTCAATTTGCCTTTCTGTATTGGTTTTCTACTGTTGTTCTAACAAATTACTATACAATTAATAGTTTTAAAAAGCAGTCTGATATGGTCTCACTGGGCTTAAATCAAGGCATCAGCTGTATTCCTTTCAGGAGTATCTGTTTCTATTTCTTTGCCTTTTCCAAGTTCTAGAGGCTGCCCAGATTCTTGACTCATGACCCCTTCCTTCCTCTTCAAGGCAAGAGCAACTTTGCAACTTCAACCAGACTTCTGTAGCACATCCCTTGTTCACCTGCTCACCATAACCATCTTGAAGTTTTGTGTTTCCTTCTGGATTTATTTACCTTCAGCCTGAATTAACTTCCCTTAATATTTCTTCTGCTGCAGATCTTGGTGATGAATTGCCTAAGCCTTTGTTTGCATACAAACGTTTATTTTACTTTACTTTTTGAACGATATTTTTGCTGACTACAGAAGTTGGGACTAGTAATTTATGTTTCTTTCTTTCAGCATTTTAACACTAATATTCCACTCTTTTAGGCTTTCATTAAAAATCAATTATCACTCATTATTATTCTTTGAGGTTAATGGTTCTTTTTTCTCTAGCTGAAGGTTTTTTTTCATGTTCAATTGGCTATAGCAACTTGACTACAACATACTTAGGGTTTGCTTTCTTTGTAATTATCCTGTTTGAGGTTTGCAGAACTTCTGGATTCATGGATTGACAAATGCCTTGCATCGATTTTGAAAAATTCTCCACGTATATTTCTTCAAATATTTTCTGTCCCATTTTCATTATTTTTGTCTTCTGGAACTCCAGTTAAATATACATTAAACCATTTGACTGATCATCATATCTCTTAGGCTTGGTTCTTTCCAGCTTTTTCTCTTGTCTCAGTTGAAATATATTCTTATAATCTATCATATGTTTACTAATTTAATTTTTGTTTTATTTATTCTCCTCTTAAACCCCTCCATTGAGTTCTTAATTTTAACTTCTGGATTTTTCAGTTCTGAGATGTCCATTTGTTTTTGTTTTTTATGTACATTTTGATTCTTTGTTGAAATTCTATTTTCATCTATTTTGTATCTTTTTTTCTGTATTTTAAAAATATGTTAGTTATAATTATTTTAAAGCCTTTGACTTTTAAATCCATTCTCTGGATTATCCATGGAGCTGCTTCTATTTTATATTTTTCTCTTAATTAACAGTCACATTTTCCTGTCTCTTCCCCTTTCCACAAATTTTAGTTAAAAATACAAAAACTATAGAACTTCAGATAACACGCAATTTATTTCCTAGAATAGTTCCTTTTGCCATCAAATCCTCTCTGTCTGTGTTTTTCCTATATATGGAAATGATGGGCTACAGATGATAAAATATTCACTGAGTTAAATGAAAAAATTCAAAATTACAAGGTATAAAATCCATATCTCTGTCAGTGCTAGAGTCATATTGCCACCTGAAAGTTTTTGAAGAAAATCAGGGCCAAAAGAACTTCAAAATTCTAATCAGTGAGGATAGGAATAAAATTAAGATACTTAGAATAATAAAATAGTAGACACCTAGGTAGTAACTTATGATAAGAGCCATTATATATCTGGGAACATCATTAGTAAGTTACCTTAGTTAACTACAAAAATGTAATTAACATCTGCGTAGAAGAATCAAAAATTCCAACCTACTAGTTTCCATAGTTCTCATAATTCCCATTCATAAAGGCTGCAGGGATGCAATAATCATGTAAGATTTCTCTGTTTGGGGTTTTCTTTTTCACTAATCATTTTTTTTTTTTTTTAGTTAAGGAATACTTGAACATTTTTAACACTTTTCTTGTTTTGCAAACTTCTTTTCTTAGTCATTGATCTTTAATATGTCTTAGTTATCTGTAAAATGAGAGAAAGGAAACTATAAATGTTTTAAATCTTTGGTTTGGAGAATATGTTATTTCTAATGATGTGTCAAAATAGATATTTGATACAACTCAGTTTTGAATCTAAAATCACCCACAGCTTACTCCACTTGATAACCTTCATTAGGATACTATTTTTGATGATTAAGTTGGTGTCCAGAGGCAGTGGTCTGGAGTTCTACAGGTAAATCCCATTTTTATAGCAGTGGGTCATATTCCAAGTAAGTGTAGCTTTTCATTGCCCTGAGAGTTTCAGTATTCTAGAACACACACCTAAAACCAAAAGCTGAATGCCAGGATGCTTTTAGTCTTTGAATATATCTCAAATTCTGGCTTTCTAACTTTTGAGTTGATGAACCCCCTCTAAATATGCTTGCTTAGTTTTAGGCTATACTTTGCTTGCCACACTGCTGTCTTGTTTTTTCTTAAATAACTTATGCCATCACTCAGCCTTAAGGCCATCAACTAACTGTGCAAGAGTTCTTGTAATAAGCTATAATTTGCACTCCATTAAAATGAGTTATAAGGAAAGATCACGTTTCTCTCCTCTTCCCTTGAATTTGGCAACGAATTGGCTCTTTGAAGCAAGTTTGACACTGATGCTTCTTCCAGGCTGGGTCACCCTAGAGTAGCAAATCTCTATGATTGTCATGTGACAATCACAAAATTTATTAACTTCTACATATTTACAGGTTTTCCTCCTCTGTAATGGTATGAATTTTGTCTTTGTGCCTCTGGCTCTTCATTCTACTACTCTCCCATTGTCCTCTGAGAAAAGGTCTGTTCTTGTCAGCCTACGTCCCAAGCTTTTTGGTGGCCTTAAGTCAAAACATGTTATCAGGGTAAGATAAGATCAAAGAAAGAGCTGGAAAGACTATAATCGTATTATTTGTTGCAATATTGCCCAGGCCTTCCTTTATTGAAGAAAATGGGAATAGAAAACAAAGAACAGGAAAAAGTAAAGTTTTGTTCTTTCAAAACATAAAGTCAACCAAACAAAAACAACAACCACACACACAAAAAAAATCAACAAAAATTCAGAGATTTTTAACTTTATCTATTAAGTAAAAAAAGAACTGAGACGTAGAGTATGAGAAAATGAGCAGCCGATGTGAGGATGTGAGAAAGTTCGGGTGTGTGAGAGAGTGGAAATGGAGAGAAAATTGGGGTTTTAAGAACTTTCATTTTAGGTTATAAATTGGATATCCCTTAATATTCTTATATAAATGTGCTTCGAGATTTTTAATTATTGTTGGCAACTTGACAATGTCTTTAATTGGGTAACTAAAAATGAGCCTGAGCCACATGGGAGTCCATCTGGGGGCCTCTATGACTTGCACCCATCATCACTGATTTGCCTGTTGTCAAATTCAATGGGTATCTTTATCTTTCTGTCCTCCTGTCTCTTGATCTCCTGACAGAATTTGGCGGGATATACCACTCCCTCCTTCTGGAACACCGTCCTCTTTCAGATACTATAACACCATTTTCTTCCAGTTTTTCTTCCAGTTCTCATCGTTTGAACTCATCCCCTCTCCCTAATACAGCAAGCAGTCCCTCAGGACTCAGTACTAGGTCTCTTCTCCTCTGTATATCCTCTCCTGTGCTGAGCTGTCCTAATCCTGTGGGTTTAGAGACCATCTGTAGTTTGATGATCCCCAAATTTATATCTGCAGTCCAGACCCAGGTAATTATATATATTTGAAAATTTCCTTGGATGTCAGACTAGAGTCTCAAAATTAAAATTCTAAAACCGAATTTCTGCTTTTACTCTTAAAGGCTCATCTACTGTATTTTAGCAAATAGAACTACCATCTATTCAGTTCCAAATCAATATACCTGGAAATTGTTCTTCTTTTTACTTTTATTCCCATGTCCAATCTATCAAGTCCTGTCATTTCTTCCTCTAAACTATATCTCACATCTGTACATTTTTCCATCATTCCCAGCATGGCCCTAGTCACCTCTCATGTCTCTGCACTCTACCTCTATTACTTTTTTTTTTTTTTTTTTTTTGCAGTACGCGGGCCTCTCACTGTTGTGGCCTCTCCCGTTGCGGAGCACAGGCTCTGGACATGCAGACTCAGCGGCCATGGCTCATGGGCCCAGCCGCTCCGCGGCATGTGGGATCTTCCCGGACCGGGGCACGAACCCGTGTCCCCTGCATCGGCAGGTGGACTCTCAACCACTGCACCACCAGGGAAGCCCTACCTCTATTACTTTTATTTCACTCGTTCTTCAAACAATTGTGGAATAATATTTTTTAAAAAACACAAATTGGACCATACAATATCCTAGTAAAATTTACCAATGGCTTTTTATTTTCCTTCAGAGAAAATCTGAATTTCTAATATTGGCATTCAGGACCCTGAATGCTCCTCTGGCTCATCTTAACTTATCCAATCTCATATTATTTTCCCTTTTTCCACATTCCTTTTACATAAACATTGCTTACTTCTTAAAATGTACTGGCTATTTCTCTTGTTAGAGCCTTTGAAAATACAGTTTTTGCTTTGATAAAAGCTTTTATTTCAATTAACTATTGTTAGCAACTGTCAAATCACTGAATAAGGTGAAATATCACTTTCTAAGGAAACTTCCTTGGTCACTTTTAGTAAATAATAATAAAAAAACCCTCCTTCTATTAGTCTTTCAGGATAATCTGCGTCCTTATAGCATTTGGGCTTTTACAGCTGATTTTTTGTTTACTCATTGTCTTCAGCTCCAAAAGGGAAGGGAATTTGTTTTACTTACCAAGTGCACTGCTTGGCACAAAGAAGTCATTCAACAAAATACTAGACAAATGAATAATATTTTTTAAATGAATTTATTTCCTTTGGTCCACAACTGATGGGTATTTCACAGGTCTTCAATATACAGCTTTCTAAAATAGATATTTCTTTAAGAGCACAGTCTTTTTTTTAGAAGAACTAATTAATTAATCCTATAACTGCTACAACCAGTTATTCAGTATAAACTCTCTTCTAGTCATCGCATGAAGCTCCTCTACATGCTCTATGTCATTAACTGCAGTATTATTTCTAGCTCCATTTAATCAAAAAATAAATTAAAACTTGGAAAGGTTAAGTTTATAACCTTCTTGAGTTGAATTAGGAAAGCAGAGTTTCATAATACCATAAAGTTTCATAGTATTCAGCCTTCTCAAAGCCACTAGCCATGCCATTATCCTGGGATCATAATGACTGAAGTCTTTTATTTTTCTTGGTGGACTCTCATGGTTTTCAACTGTAGAGCTCATCACTCTCTCCCATGAAAATCTACATCCAAGGATCGAGAAGATGTAGAAACAGTTTCCAATATTTTCCATGCTTCATAACATGTACATGAACTGAGGCTCACTTGTTTATCATTCAAGTCTCTTTAATTACCTCTGATTTCCTGGAGGGGAAAAAAAATTTTGAAAAGGACTACTTCTGCCACTTACTCTGGTTATTAAAACTTAAGTTAACATTCTTACTTCACAATGATTAATGTGTTTAGTGAGCTGTTCAACATTTATTATTCAACACATTTCTGTTATGTAAAAACATTACTTTTTCATTTTAGAAAATGGAATGGCCAACTTGGAGAGTTTAGTTTCACTGTTTGGCACTCTGGCATTTTTCTCTCATCTGATGACCAGAACACAGAATTGAACCTGTAGTGAGTTTAGTTTATCCTGAGCAGGTGGTGGTTAGTCCAGAGCCCTGGGAGAGAGGGAGAATCTCTGTTAACATTTCCGTCTTTTCCTGTGCTAAGTAGCATCTGATTGAATCTAGCAGCTGCCCACTCTCATAATAAGATAAAGTTCATGATCAGTAATCCTGAGGAATCCCTGTAAAATAAAAAAAGGTGCATGTAGCCACATGAATACATAAATTAAATTCAAAATATTAACAAACTCTTTTTAAAATTAAAAACAAATTAAAGTACACCAAACTTTTTTTTTTAATGAATTCAACTAAATCCTTAATGTAGGAGTTGGAAACCAGGTTCTACCTTGATTTCAGTAGATCATTTCATCTTCTTGGCTACAATTTGTCACTGATAAAATAAGGAGAGGTAATGTTTTTTTCTTTTAATGAGTCAAATTAGATATTATGAAAGTAATTAAGCTATTTTGAGTTTCTTAATGGTTTTTAAGGATCTGATTTTAATTTTATCATATCCTGTGTAGTAGCTCATCTCCACCGATGAATCTCACCTTCTGGTATTCATCTGTGTGCTCTCCTCTACTGCCTAAAGTGTGGGCTGACTTTGTAACTTTTTTTTTTTACCAATACAATATGGGGAAAATGATACTGAGTGATTTCCAAGGCAAGGACAGAAGAAACCTTGAATCTTCTGCATTAAGTCTCTTAGAAAGCTAGCTTTGGGAGAATTTAGCTGATGACATGTAATAATTCTTACCACCCTGAAACTGTCATGCTGTGAGGAAGGCCAAGCTAGCCATCTGGAAAGGCCACTTAGAGATATGACTGGCCAGCCCCTGACTCTTCCAGCTATCTCAGTTCTGATCCAGACATTTGAGCGAAGCAGACAACTTGAATCTTTAATGCAGTGCACCTTCAAATAACTCCAGCCCTACCCTCCACCCGTATATAACTCCATGAGGGACCTCTAGAGAGAACCATCCAGCTGAACCCAGTCAACCCTCCAAACTATGAAAGATAATAATACATTGTTGTGTAAACTTCTATGTTTGAGATGGTTTATTGTACAAAAATATAGAACTGGAACACCTTCATATTATGAAGGTGATAATAGCTTTTTAGAAACCACTTGTTGCAAATAGACTTAAGTATACAAATAGAGATTAGAAATGTATCTCATCTTATCTCTAAAATTAAACACTTTTTGGTTTCTTGGTATTGAGGTACAGATGGAACAGTCTGGGAAAGAAGAAAGATATAAAATTAAGTATTATTGCATTAATAATTCAAGAAAAATCAATAAAAATACTAAGATTCAGGAGAAACGCTATTGAGTTTTTCACTCTTCAAGGCTACCAGAGAAAGAAACATTTTTCTCATGCCTTTCCTTTTCTATTGAAGTTTGTGAGAGGCTGTGTGATTTACGCTGGGAGATATACTTAAATAAATGAACTTGAATATCAAGAAGAACAGATGGCCTTTAGCATTCCCTCTTTCTAAGACCTGCAGGTGACTACGGTAGCACAATAGTAGATTACACATTCCCCTTTGGATGCATTGCACACATAGTCTTAAAAGAATAATTCTCTTCTGTTCAGGAGAAATTTTCTTATACAAAGTTTCAAGCTTTAGGAGGGATTTCAAGACCCATAATAATAATGTTACATTTCTCCTTCTGAATAATAAATCTACACGAAGATTTCAGCATAAATAAAAAATTAAGTATGTGATGGGATAAGTTTTAAGAGACATTGCATTGAATTCGATTTAAAAAATATTTAAAGAAAGCTAATCTATATTTATACTTAAAACAAACTTATCTGTGTCCCAAAGATATATAATTTCTATGTTATTAATATTATTTCAACTCTATAAAATTATTTCAAAATCTCTCAGTGTCTGTATTACTAGGTTTATAGCAGCTGTTAACACATTAATATTGAAAGTGGTGGGTTGGCTTCAAACTGAAGACATATTCCAAATTCCAATGAGTATTTCAATATGTGACAAATATTTTCTTAGAATTTTGACTGATGGGTTGAGAAAATTTTGATTCTGAAATCAAGTATAATTTGCTGATTTTCAACGGTTGCTTCTTCTACTGAACTTGGCTTTCTGCTTCTAACACAGGAACAGATGATGTGAATATAAAATGATTTTTTTCCAAAGTGAAAGTTTCACAAATTTATTTTTAAAGGTATGTTCAGAATCTTTAACCTTAAGATACTCACAAAGTAGCACTCCCGAAAAGACTAACAATGTTTCTTTATAGATACTGTTTGGAATTAACTTCAGAACAAGATCAATTTTGAAGAAAGCAATGCTTTGTTGTTACAACTAATACTCTGAAATAAGCCACACTTAAAATTCTATAACTTATAAAACAACCTGTAAACCAAACAACAAAGTAACCATGACAAAAAGCGCTCTAGTTCTGAATCCCTGTACTGTAAACTAGTATTTCTGCTTAGCTAAGCAAACTCTTTAAACTTTACAAAGCCATTTCTTTGTTATAAGTAATAGATATAGAAATCAAGTACTTACATTTTCAGAATTTGCCCCAGAGTTATCAGAGGAGAAATAGTTCTTTTGTAACACTGCAGCATGCATAATCAAAAGCCATTACTAGTGTACTCAGATATACTTCTAAGGGTTTTATATGTATCCAATCATCCTGAAAATCCCTCCCTTACTTAGTGACTGACTCAAGTTTACTCTGGTCTTCTATTACAAAGGTTTTGTGTCCCCAGTTATAACTGCAAGAATCCATCTTTATGCAACTCATAATTCTAGTAAAAGCTACTCCAGCAATAACAATGAAAAAAGATAATATGAGGTGGAGCCATGGCCTTAATTAATCTTTTTCAATCTTCTAGATGTTCTTGACTCAGTGTAAAAGGGGATCATATATAACATTGTGATGTGAACACCAAGAAATCGATCTCTCTTTCTGGTTTGGAAGGGGAAGAGGCCTGTGCTGTCTTGCGGACAGTTTGCTTCATGTAGACCTTCACAGTTTTCATAGTTCTTACAGAGGAGTCGGATATCGTTGCGAAAGTTCAGATAAGATTCATATTCACAAATTTCTCAAGCTCAGTTGAGGACAGATAAAGATTCCTTGTAAGATATTGCGCTATACTACAAATAACCACTACCGAGCCATGTCTTTGACACCTTGTATTAGAGGTTCTTTGAGTCACGTTGAAAAGTTATTATCAAGAAAACCCTCCACTTTGAATATTCTCCTCTGAAGTGATGGATCAGCATAGTTTCAAAACTCCAGAAGTGCCAAAAGAGATGGTACAAAAGAGATAGTCTTGGGTATGTTTTCAGATATGGTCCAATGAATCAGAATTCCTTACTACCTTTCAAGTTTGTGTGTGGACATGTTTTCTGCTTAAGACTTTGGTGTATCTGGAAACAATTATGTTATTTAGCTTAGAAAAAACCTTACAAAAAAAAGTAAGTTTAGGGATGACTATAAAGATTGCTAAGAAACCAATCAACCCTCATGAAAATATCAAGGAATTTTGCTTGTATATATTTCAGTTTCCTATGTGATGCTTTTATGAGGTAAGCCATTAGCACCTTGACAGCTTCTAGCATCTGGTGGCTAATCAGAGCCTACTACAACAATTTAAATGGAAACAATGGTGGAAACAGCCATTAAATCTTCTTACCATGTCCGCTTACAGTGACTACTATGGTACAGGATACTTTGCCCTTCAGGGAAGCTAAACACAATAGTCTTCTTGTCAGTGTGAAGGACAGTCTCATTCTCTCCTGAAACAAACAAGACTCAAACCCCAAAGAGAAATGTGGAACAACTTATGACAAATTACAAAACTCACAAATGTGCCACAATAAAACCTCTCAAAGCCCCATTTTATTAGGACAGAAAAATAATCTAATCATATTGTAAGTCTTTTGAAGGTACATTTATACCAATATATTTAGTCTTCTAATTATAAATTTACAAGTATAATGAGAAAACATTAATTCTATTACAGAGTTATACCATCTGTTTAAACATTACAATTTTTGGAATTATTTAGATAATTAGGTCTTTGATGAGAATTTACTTTATTGTTCTAAAAACTATATTAGGTTAAATCCATTCAAACTCCCTGCACTAGCACTGAACAGCACAGTACATGAGGGCACAGGCTTTGGCAAAGGCAACCATATTTCAGTCTCAGTTCTACCATTTTCTAGCTGTGTAATCTTGGGAAACTGCTTCTTAAGTCTCGGTTTCTTCTTTTGTAAAACAAGAATAATAAAATCCTAACTAACTGGCATATAGTGAGAGTGCAACAAGTAATAGCTAATACTACTATATACTCAAAGCAAAACACTAATAATGAATGACACTTATCAGCACTAATGTTTTCCTTAACATTAAATCATTTAAAAATTCACGATATTTTGCTACAGTTATTAAAAGTAACATTGTTAAATATATGTCCTACCACCAAATCAGCCATATTCAAAGAGTTTATTCCATTCAAAGAGCTCATAAATTGATCAATTTTAATCATGTATTTTCTTTTTAAATTGTGCAAACATCTCACGTATATATTTATTTTTATGCAAAATTTAACTCTCAACCTACATAGTAAATTAGGTAAATATAGTATCATATGTATAGTATATATGTTATACTAGCATGTTTAATATATATATTGTGTGTAGTTTAATATAGCATAGTAAATTTAGACCTTTCTCAATATGAAATGGTGAATAAGCCTGGATGTTAAAACAATCAAAGTTCTTTTTGAAAGTCATAGTTATATTTGATTATATTATAGGAACTGAAGCAATAATTAATCCAGCCAGGCCATATATATTCTAACCTTAGGCTACTTTTATATCCACACAAAGTGTATGACCAAGTGTGCCACCAAAGCTTGGCCCATTGGGTGATTTTCCTTTGCTGCTATCTTTCAAGACCAGGCTGTAGTGTAGTTGCTGTTCATTTTTGGCTTGTACTCACATGCCAAGGTGACCCATCTATAACACAAGCTTGGCCTTTTTCTCCTCTCCCAGCTGGTTGTATAGGGTCCATTATACAGCCACAGGCAGGAGCTGAGGGAGAGCCATTGAGTTCAGCAATGGTGGTGTGTGTCATGGGGCCCCATCTTCCTCCTCAGACAGCTTGCCTGTGTACTCTAGACCTATTTGTCCTCAATACTTAATGTTACACTTCCATCTTCCATTGGATTGTTGCTGGGTCTTCTCGATTATGTTTTGATGGGTCTGAGCGGGCCCAATACGTGGAGAGCAGTTCTGGCTTCATGGTCACTTGGTGTCCCTTGGTCAGACATTCTATCGCTATCAGGGCCAAGTAATATGCCAGCAGCTATTGTTCAAAACATATATAATTTCCTGATCCAGATATCATGGCCTTGGTATAGAATCACAGTGGCCAATCTAATTCTCTCACCTGGGTTTGCCATAAGTTCCCCATGGGCACCTTTTCCCAACAACATAGGGTCTTATGTATCTTATGGCCCAAACCACAGATTGCTTGTACTATAGCCTAGACTTGCTATAGAGACAATTCCTCCTGGGTCCCACTCAAAGCTATCAGCTTTCATGTCTTCCAATATATGGACTGTAGTAACACCCATAGTCTGAATTCTTGGACCACTTCTGGTACCAACTGGTACAAGTTGGGTTCTCCAGAAGTAGAAGTTAAGATGGAGTTTGACGTGCAATATGTGGTATGCCCTGCGAAGGAGATGGACTTTGGGAGAGGTGGCTCATTGAAGCTGAGGTAGACTCTGAAGGCATTGATGGTTGGAATAGTCCGACAGGTGGGCAGCTCCTCAAAAGAACATCACTCTGATTGTCACACCTGTCTTAGGCCATTCACTCAATGTATTTCCTAAACATGGAAGGCTGTTTCCCTGAATTATTGTAGGAATATTTCCTGTTCATACTTCAGGTACTACCTCAAATTTCACTGTTTTAAATAGGCCATTCTAGACCAAACAATTTAAAGTAGATTAACATTCTTTCCCTTAATCTTTATAATAACACTCCTTTTTTTTCATGATACTCACTGTAATTTTTAATTACAGATTTATTTGTCTACTTCTTTGCTGTCTTTCTCAGGTAGGCTGGAACTTCCTGAGGTCAGAGCTCAGGCAGAACACAGGGCCAGATAAACCCAGTTACATAATTTGCTAGGCCTAGTACAAAATGAAAATGTGAAGCTCCTTGTTCAGAAGTTACTAAGAATTTCAAAACAGAAGCAGCATTAAATCATGTGTGAGATGCTTCTGAGAATGGAGCCCTGTGTGACTGAAAGGGTTGTACACCCTCCAAGCCAGCCCTGGAGCTGGCAGATGGCAGATACTCACCATGTATGTGTTGATAAGTTATTAAAGGGATCCATGACCCTAAAATTGCTTTGTAAATGACTACTTATTCTGTCAGAGTCCTATCAATGATTTTTTAAACACTTTTCTTGATGAATCCATTTTCTGAAAGAAATTTAAATGACACAAACATTTTTCATCTTAAGCCTCACAGATAATTTCAATATACACTAAAATCATAAGAATTTAAATAACTGAGTGATTATTAAAAATCATTATACTCATACCCTAAAAGATGAGCTTGCTTATAATTATCATTAGTGTTTAATTACATTAATCAAAAATGGTATTCCAATAAAAAATTAATACTTGTGTTGATATAGTAAAATATCAAGATTTCCATCATTTGTAAAGTGCTTAAAATCAAATGTGTTTGAAATTGTTGTGCTTTTAGTACATCTTGAGTCCTCTGACTGACAGAAATTTCATTAAAAATAATTTCTTAAATTTTGTTTGAAACCTCAAGTTGTTAAAGTGATAGAAGTCTCTGAGAAAAGGTTCAGTCATAATGACATAACTTGTCGGTGAAAAAAACATACATTTTAAAGGAGAGCAATGCAACTAACTCTACTTGAACCATAAAAAGAGGTGACATAGGATAATTGCCTCTTGAAACATAGTGAGAATTTCTTCTACATTCAGGTAAGTTAATATTCTAAACTCAGAAGACTTTCCAACTTTAATCAAAGGTTTAATAGTCCATGTAAATTAAACTATATTTAAACCTATTAAACCTAATAGGTTTAACTATATTAAACCTATTCCTATAATAGGATTTTGAAGATAAACCCACTTTTCTTTAGCTGTTTTACAATGCATTATAAGAAAATAGTGTTTGCTTCCATACACTTGAGAGTTCTTTAACATGTCTTAACTATTCCAGAAAATTAGCTACAAGACTTTTGATTATAATATCATGCTTGTACAATATTTGATTCAGGATGATATTCTTCCAGCCAAGAAAGGGTTCAAATACTGATTCATCACTACATCACGAAAGGAAGATTATTCATAGCACATAAAATGTACACTTAAATGAAAGGTTAGAGGAACGAGAAGTTTACAAGGTGATAATAAACATCTTACAGAGCATATTGTAGGGGAGTATATCTTTAGAAGTAAATCAGTAAACATTTAATTCTAAAAGACTGTTTTTATAAGCAAGTTTCATAACCAAATTGGTAATTGGTAATAAAAGATTTTTTTGCCCCCCAAAAATAGATACTACAGAGAATAAAACATGGGATAAAGCAAAATGGGATACACAGAAACAAAACCCATACTAGCCTGATATTATTCTGATGTTTATTTTGATTAGATTATAATCATTTCCTCAGTGAGGAAGTGTTGGAGCAGGGAATCAGAATCTAACATATATCTTTCACATGTTTTGTATGCAAGATATCTGCTAGTAAATGGTAGTTTTTTGATATAAATGCCTGTCTATGTAAGCATATTAAATCCAAGTCTACGTTTACAAGTGAATGACCTTAGATGATGTTATTTAAACACTCTTAAGGTTTAGATTATTTTTTGTAGAATGAGAATAGTACCCACATCATAGCTTTAGAGGATTGTATAAAATAACTCAGGTGCTTTGCATGGTACTTGAAATGTAGTGCACATTTAATCAATCACTAAAACAATGTCTTTGGATGCCAAGAAAATTAGAAGTTCCATACACAAGAATTCAAGATATAAAACAAAGAAAGGAAAGTGACAATCATGTTTATTGAGTGTTTACTGTGTGCTTGGTACACAAAACACTCATTTAATCTATGTACGTAAGTTTAAGTTTCTCAGGAAATCCTTCATATAGATATCATTCTTACCCCTCTTGTGAAGTTGAGGCTCATTAAGCAAATCGACCACCTAGGCAGCTGTCATTGGATCCCCATTCTCTTTAATTAAATAAATGTTCTTTTTAATTCTTTTAATTCTACCTCTTAGTTTCTCATACAAGTCAAGCTAGTTCTTGAAATTTTAAAACTCTATAAACGATAATGATTTTAACTACTGTACCCATTTACAGAGAAAATATTGCCTTAGTTTCACTATACAACATCTGAGAACATGTCAATGTTCAGTGATGAAAAACTTCCATCCTTTACTTAATAAAGTTGGAAAGACAGTAGGGCTCAATGATGAAACGCTTGAGCTCTGAAGTATGAGTGTGACAGACTGAGACCCAAATCCTGTATCTTCACCTGCTACTTCACAAAAGTGTCCACTTCCTCATCTGTGAAATGGGCTCTGAGTTGTACTTTTCTCAGATGAAACAAGGCAAGTGTAGAACTGCTAGCTTAGTGCTCAATAGGCATTTTTTAATTTTATAAAAATTTTAAGTTAGTGTAAAGAGCATCTCACATATGTCTGTGTTCTTTCGTACTCAAGTGGAAACTCATTTGAAATAGCTTAAGCAACAAAAACAAAGCCTCAAACTAAATCTGAAAGAGTCTAGGGTATCTCACCTAAGACCATGAAGAGCCATAAAATATTATAAGCTTAGGAGAACACTGCCGTCAGAAAACTCTCTTAGTTCATTTATTTAGCTATGTCTATGACAACCCTGCAACATTATCTTTAAATCTTATGAACAGCAAGCAACAGTCTTCAGAAACCATGTTAAAAACGCTATGGAAATAAGATGAAATTATTAGGTTCTCCCTGTTTGCTCTATTGAGAAAAAAAAAAAAAACTCCTCTGTTATCCAGGTATGTGTGCTAAATATTGATTTTGGAGTCTGTATAATATTTAATAAATTTTTTAGTTTATTAAAATCTTATGGAGTTCTAAGAAGATTAGTCGTACTCAGTAGGAAGGCTATAGTCTTTTTTTTGGTAAAGTCTTTTTTTGTCACTAGAAGAAAATACGGACTATTTTTTTGTAAGAGTCAGTGTTTTGTGTAATATTTTATGGTTACTTAAAAAACTGGATACACCTAGGCAGAATAGGAACAACATGGTTACTATCGCTGACTCTCAAGCCCCACTCTCTGGGTTTGTACCAGACTTTACCCAATACGTGTGTGAAGTTGTTCACACACGTATTGGGTATGTGTAGCCTCTGGGTAACTCGATTTCCTCATCTCTTAAAGTTTTAAAAAGATTTTATATTCAACGTGTGTAAAGGACTGAGGACAGTGTAGTAAATGCTCCATAAGTATTAATTAATAGTAATATTAAAATACCAAAAATGCACTCTAGTCCCATAAAAAGAACTATGAAATTAATATCCCAGGAGCAAAGTATTGTCATAAAACTTTCTTAACTCATGCTATGATGCTATTCTGACCATTTGTTTCATTACCTACTCTTTAGTAAGCTAAATATCTGGCCTACTTGGACTTTTTTTTTTTTTTTTTTTTTGCGGTACGCGGGCCTCTCATTGCTGTGGCCTCTCCCGTTGCGGAGCACAGGCTCCGGACGCGCAAACTCAGCGGCCATGGCTCACGGGCACAGCCGCTCCGCAGCATGTGGGATCTTCCCGGACCAGGGCACGAACCCATGTCCCCTGCATCGGCAGGCGGACTCTCAACCACTGCGCCACCAGGGAAACCCGACTTGGACTTTTAAGATGAGAAATGAAAGCAAAAAATTTCAACAGAAGCCTAGGATTCCTTTCCATGAATGATGTAACTGGAGGCTACGGTTTACCTGTTCATGCAGTCATTCAACAATCCTTTTTTGAACATCTACTATGTGCTAGTTCTTTCAAATCATATTGGAAAATAAGACAAAAAGAAAAATATATATTCTTATATCAGTGTTTACATGCATTTTCATGATTAATTTTTTTCAGAATATTATAGCAATTCAAAAATGTTGAAAAAGTCTCAAGCTTATTAAAACTAACAACATTAAGTTTAAATATTTTATTTATGTCCCCAAATGAATTTTTTATAATTTTACTTTTCTTTTAATGGAAGTAAACTCATAATAATATTTTCAAAATTTATTTCTTTGAGAGAGCATGTTGGCTAAGTCACAGGGTTGATACATGTAAAGGCCAGTTATATTGTTCTCTATCAAAGGCAAGTTAGCCACCACAGATAGTTTTTTACAAATAACTCACTAATGATGAAGATAATTCATAATACAATTTTTATTACATGCACTCTCCTATTAAATTCTGTCTCGGACATATACATACATACTTAGGGGAATATATGTGTCTGTGTGTATACACGTGGAGAAAAATCTATATAAATTACTGCAACTCACAGGTATTCAAACATTTCTTTTAGGCTTAGTAGAAATATATTTATACTTTAGAATTATGTCATTTTAATTAACAACTGAAAAATAGTAGTAGACCCTACATTTAATATTGTTGTGAATTCTTCTCTGAATACTGTTTAACAGCCACTTTATTGAACATAATGTGGCCTGTTGTTCTCTAGTCTCTTACTTTTCTTCATGCCCCTTAGCTTCATCTATTATATTGTTATCTGAGTACTTGCTTACTGTCCATCCTCTTACACAAATGAAAGTGTCTGGAGAACCCGGGCTTTCTTGTTCTAGTCACTGCTTTGTTCCCAGTGCCAAGACTTGTGTCTTGCTCATCATAGACATACAATAAATGTTAATTAAATAAGTGAGTGAATGAACAGCAATTCTCTCCTTCCTACCAACCATCTTTCTTTCCTCTTGTAATAGTACTCCAAATTTCTTTGGGAACACTATTTTCTAACTCTGAGTCTGTGACTTACCCTGTTTGAAGGGATTTCTATGCCTTACATAAGGTATCTCCAGTTACAGTGATCACTGTGTGGGCACGAGGGCCAAGACAAGCCAATAAAAGCCAGTGAGAAATGTGGAGTTTTTGTTGGAAAGAGGCCATTTCTACTGGACGTATGGTCAGAGCTAAACACCAAGAAAGCTAACAGAATACTGATGACATTGTTTAAGTCTGCATGTCTAGACAGGCTATATATAGTTCATACCTATATATATATATATATATATATATATATATATATATATATATATATATACACACACACACATATATATATTTTGCTTAAGTAGTTTTGAGTTTGTTGCGCTCCCTTGCTATTATTTTGACTGTTGTTTTATGTATATATAATATGATCAAGGAACCTTTCATACCAATTACAATGTTTTTGAGTAATTACTAAGGTTAAATCCATATTAACTTAATATTTCTTAAGGTGAAAACTGAAACAAATTTATACATGGAAGTTCCATTAAAGTACTGTTATATATATATTTTAAAACTCTCAGTCCCCAGATTTTATTTTATTTTATTTTTTAATTTTTTATTGGAGTATAGTTGATTTACAATACTGTGTTAGTTTCAGGTGTACAGCAAAGTGAATCAGTTACACTTATACATATATCCAATCATTTTCATTCCCTGTGTTATACAGTAGGTCCATATTAGTTATATATTTCATATATAGTAGTGTGTATATGTCAATCCCAATCTCCCAATTCATTCCCCCTCTTACCCCCTGGTAACCATGTTTCTTTTTTACATTGGTAACTCTATTTCTTTTTTGTAGATAAGTTCATTTGTACCCTTTTTTTAGATTCCACATATAAACGATATCATATGATATTTGTTTTTCTCTGTCTGACTTACTTCACTCAGTATGACAAATCTCTGGGTTCATCCATGTTGCTGCAAATGGTATTATTTTGTTCTTTTTTAATGGCTGAGTAATATTCCATTGTATATATATACCACATCTTCTGAATCCATTCCTCTGTTGATGGACATTTAGGTTGCTTCCATGCATAGTTACTAAGGTTAAACCCATATTAACTTAAAATTTCTCAAGGTAAAAACTGGAGCAAATTTATACATGCAAATTACCTTAAAGTACTGTTATATTTTCTTTCATATGAACCTTGAGAGTATTATGCTTATGAACAACATGTGTGATGGTATTCAGAATCCAAATTACAGCTGGTGGTACTGCTGCTACCTTGTCCTGGGGCTGTGAAGGCAGTGAAACTTCAGTGCACATCATTTAGTGTCATTATTCATAAAGACGATAAAAACACTGAGACAGTGTCTGTTGTTAGCCTCTCTTAGTCACTTCTACATGGATAATATGGTCTTTCTAATAAGGACACACTTATCATTAACCATTTTTCAACCTCTAATTAGAACAATACACTAGATACTTGTTTCATTAACTAAGAAATTATGTGAGAATGTTCATACCTATATCACATGCATATGCAGGAAAGTATACAATTTAATACATAACAGCAAAAAAAAATCTTTCTAACGTGGTCCATATTTAAGTCTGTGCTTGAAAACGATTTATTTCTTTGTGGAGGGTTGAATTAAAACATCTGCAATCCCCATCATTCTTTTAGGGAAACTATCTTTGAATTTAAAAGAGCTTCTTTTAGTCCAGGGAAGGATAATAATTCCTAATGAAAGTAAGATACTAGATAGAAGAGGTGTGGAAGGGCTAGGAAGAGAGTAGAGGAGGAACGAAGTGGAGACAATAGTGGAAAGAGAATGTTTGGGAGAGGAAACTTCCCTATGGGACACTCTCCCAGTTATCAATACTAACAAAGCCCGTTATACTGCCTGCCCCACGCAGTTTAAGGAAACGAGGGATATAAAGTGTCTTCCTCTGCTTCATCTCTACCGGGAGCTTTGCAGAGATCAGCTTAACCATTCAAAGAACCATGTCTACCAGTGTATTTGGGCTATTTCAGAGCAGATTTCTCCTGTCCTCAGAAGCCACCAGTAGTGATGATAGAATTTCCCAGGCATTGCCAGAGGTGAGAAAGGCTCATCCTTCTAAACAGAAAGTTCTAACTTGGGTTGGACTTGGAAATTATGTTTCATGAACTTGTCTGATGGACAGTGTGCTGGAAAGGACACAGACAGGTGGTCAGGAGACACCAGACGTGGCTTTAGCTCTTCCGATAGCTAAGTAGTTGAGTGGCCTACAGAACCAGCCTCCTCCTCTTATGACTTCACTTTAAAAAAAAATACCTGCAAATCCAACACTAACTCATCACAGAGAAGCTGAACGGGGATGAGGGTACATTTTCATACTCAGCCAAAATCACTTTCCAAGACACAAAGGAAGTCTTAAAATAGCTCGAAACAGATTATTGGTTTGTGTAAAAGGAGCCTGAATTTACCCGAAATGTGAACAAAGAAAAGCTACAAAAATGAAGTAGCTTTGTGGCTGTAATTATTGAATTCTCTGAAATACAGTACTGTCCCTCATTCACACTCTTCCCAATAAGATTGCAACACAAGGTATTCACGGATTATTTTCTTCTATGTGAAGTTCTGTATTTCTAAATTTTTTACAATGGGAATATATTAATTTGGCTTTCAGAGACATTTTTCAAAACAGTTTTTTCAAATAACTTTAAAAAGCCTCTTGGGCTTCCCTGGTGGCGCAGTGGTTGAGAGTCCGCCTGCCGATGCAGGGGACACGGGTTCGTGCCCCGGTTCGGGAAGATCCCACATGCCGCGGAGCGGCTGGGCCCGTGAGCCATGGCCATTGAGCCTGCGCGTCTGGAGCAAAAAATAAATAAATAAAATTAAAAACCTCATACTTTATCTTCCACCATCTACACAGATTTCCAAGCTTTTCATATATATTATGTATATGTGAGATCACAAATTTATAGCCACTATCATTTAGGTGAGAAAGGAAAGTTAGCTCCAATCATTCCTACAACTTATTTAACATTTCTCATGATTCCTACATCACTGAGTAGTGACTGAGGAGGGAAAGAGACTTTTAAAATGCGTCAGTATTTTAGCGTCTTTCACTTTACATGTTTCTTTTCGTTACAATCTCCTTTTTGGAATGTCTTTGACTTGAGTGAAATTGTCAGGATAAAAAATGATCCAAATTTATACATGAAAAAATATATTCAATTATTTGTCATATTTTATTTCATTTGAACCTTCAGAGCATTGTGTTAAACATAAAAGTAAAGATAGTCTCAGCTTCCCCGTGTTCTTCTGTAAGATGGTGTACAGGTAGATGGAATTTTCATAGTTTTATGGAGGAAAGAGACCCACATGCAGTCTGATTTTCAATATGATGTTTTTCTATCTAAGATCCTCTTTGACTCCGGGGCCCCCTTTAGACATACCCTGCCGCACTGCATAATCCTACAAGCATATTGACTTTGGGGAAGTCCTTGTCCCTTATATTGTCTTTGTGGAAACCCCAGGCCTTCATGGTTACATCGATCCTCCACTGGTCCACTGATCATTTCAGCATTTCCTTATTTCCCCACCAAACAAGTAGGAACCTCAACCACCAATAATCCTCACCCCGCTACAGAATATGGGAACCAAGAACATGGCTTCCAATTCATCTGTCCACCTCCATCTGGGCTTGTTGGACTTCTTCAAGGAGTCTGTAACACAAAGTGTGTTTGAGAAACAGACCCGTCACTTTGATGTCCACAGATGCCTCATTATTTATTTATTTGTTTGTTTGTTTATTTATTTATTTTGCAGTACGGGCCTCTCACTGTTGTGGCCTCTCCCGTTGCGGAGCACAGGCTCCGGACGCGCAGGCTCAGCGGCCATGGCTCACGGGCCCAGCCGCTCCGCAGCATGTGGGATCTTCCCGGACCGGGGCACGAACCCATGTTCCCTGCATCGGCAGGCGGATTCTCAACCATTGCGCCACCAGGGAAGCCCGATGCCTCATAATTTTTATCGAGGTGTTGCCTAGCTGCATACATGCTACCCAAGGTTGATTCACAAGACCGTGAGAAAAGACTGCAGCATCTTATCTCCTAGCTCTGCTCCTGTCTTCCTCTCCTTTCCGAAGTCCACTTGAAGTGGACCGATACACTTTCCATTGCTTCACACTGGAAGAAAGTGACCTTTCAGCCTGTCTTTCTCTGTTCCAATATATTAGCCCTGTCCCTATCTGGGAGCCTTAATGGGCAAAGGGAGTAAAAGCAAAAGAAACAGGCTAACTATAGATTAGTTATGGATAGGTATTATGATAGATATATTATGGATAGATATTTCAGAATCAGCTTTGATAGACATAAGTAGATGGCTGCATATTGATAGATACAAACTAATAAAGATATGGCTATGGATAGATAAATGACATTCTTCTATAACTGAATGTCTCAATAATTAGGAGGTATGCCCCTCATCTTTGGAAGAATCAAGCTCAATCAATCTTAATAACCTAGAAGTAGTTTTTGAGGACTCATGAATATGAATTAAATTCTCAGTGGTCAAAAGAACATTTTTTGATTTCCTCTTCTAGGAAACAGCATTCATAGGGAATGGTATTAAATGACAAGTCACAAGATTGTGACAGTCAGAATACCACATTGTTTTTCATAGCTAACCCAGCAGACGGAAATGTATATATAATGCATTTATAATCCCATCCTTCTAGTCTCTTAGTTCAACAACAATGGGAAATTGGCCCTCTTATGTGGAAAAATTATTTTGTAACAACAGCAACACAAGGGCCAAAGAAATAGCAAAGAGTTATAAGAAAACAATCACTGATAGTTTTGTGAATATTGTCCAAAGATACTTTAACAGGGGATTTTTCCACAAAGTTAATTGTTACAAAAAATAAGGCTGAATTCAAACAGCTGATTGCTATAAACCAAAAAAGAGATTCCAAGAATTTCTTGCCTAATGAGCTTTCTGCAACCTTATAATAAAGTCTCAGCATTGCTTAGAAAAAGCAATTTTCCAGCAACCATAGGAGAACATGTAAACCTCTAAGTCTAATTTATTTAGCCTAGTTTATTTCACTTCTTATTTTTGATTTTTATAAAACTTTCAAAGAGCAATTTGTTATAAATCAAACATAGAGTGTTCTTTCCAGCCCAGCCCACACCCTCTCCATCTTTCTTGGCATTCCACCAGGGCAGAAGAACCTGACTAATACCTTCCCTTCTCCTATCTCCTCCCTTATCCAAATTGGTGACTACTGGCCAATATACAGCCCAAAGCAAATTTCCCATTATTCTCAAGAAGTAGGCATGGGAGTGTCTAACCTGAAATGCAAGCAAGTATATAAAAATAATTAGGAAATTGATAGGCAAAATTCCCTTACTTTTACTTGACTTACAGTCTATTCAATTCTCATAAAAACAATAAGAAAAAAGAATAAGAAGAATAAAAGGATAATAGTGCAAATATAGAAATCACCTTAAAAAAATTTTTAATTATTTATGGAACACATTCCTCTATGTGTGTAAGTTTGAGATAAGAAAAAACAATTGTTTTTTTTTTAAAAAAAACATCTTTATTGGAGTATAATTGCTTTACATTGTGTTAGTTGCTGCTGTATAACAAAGTGAATCAGCTATACATATACATATATCCCCATATCTCCTCCCTCTTGCATCTCCCTCCCACCCTCCCTAACCCACCCTTCTAGGTGGTCACAAAGCACCGAGCTGATCTCCCTGTGCTATGCGGCTGCTTCCCACTAGCTATCTATTTTACATTTGGTAGTATATATATATGTCAATGCCACTCTCTCATTTCATCTTAGCTTACCTTTCCCCCTCCCCGTGTCCTCAAGTCCATTTTCTACGTCTGCATCTTTATTCCTGTCCTGCCCCTACGTTCTTCAGAACCATTTTTTTTTGATTCTATATATATGTGTTAGCATATGGTATTTGTTTTTCTCTTTCTGACTTCCTTCACTCTGTATGACAGACTCTATGTCCAACCACCTCATTACAAATAACTCAATTTCATTTCTTTTCATGGTTGAGTAATATTCCATCATATATATGTGCCACATCTTCTTTATCCATTCATATGTCGATGGACACTTAGGTTGCTTCCGTGTCCTGCCTACTGTAAATAGTGCTGCAGTGAACATTGTGGTACATGACTTTTTTTGAATTATGGTTTTTTCAGGGTATATGCCCACTAGTGGGATTGCTGGGTCGTATGGTAGTTCCATTTTTAGTTTTTTAAGGAACCTCCATACTGTTCTCCATAGTGGCTGTATCAATTTACATTCCCACCAACAGTGCAAGAGGGTTCACTTTTCTCCACACCCTCTCCAGCATTTATTAAAACAATGGCTTTTAAAAATAGAAATAAAGATTAGTATTCCTTCTCTGTATGCTTTTTTAGTCTCAAAATCTATTCCCTTCAAAGAGGTGGGAGATTTTCTTCAGGTTTCCATTGTTTTAGAATAATGCTCTTGACAAAGTAATGAAACTGTTATATGAAACAGTTCAAGTGTTCATTATGGATGGTAACTCCAGGGATTATCTCTTTCTCTGTTTCTTAAATACACTAGACATAAATAACAGGAACAGATACCTACCTCCATATGTTGTCAATGAGAAGAGGGACATTACCTTTGCAAAGTAAGTTTTGTGAACATATTGTGTTTTAATAGTTGAAAATTCTTGGCTACTTTCAATTTACAATATTTTGAATGAAAGAAAATGACAAAAATGAAGGTTAGTGTTAAACATCTAATAAGAGTATTAAATAATGGTATGAACCCCCTAAGTTTATGTATATATAAATATACTAAATCTATATACTAAATTTATGTAAATACACAAAATGTATAATATATAAATATATATAACTATACTGAACACCTAAACTTATATATTAAAATACTACTTTACATGTATACATGACATATGTATATATCTACTTATATATCTGTGTAAAGTGTATGTATGATATCCATACCAGAATTTTAGATATATATGCATATATGTAGATAACATTGATATATATCTACATATATATCAAAAATTCTGGCAGACTGTGTGTGTATATCAAATTGTTTGATCACTAAATTTTGTTTTTATGGGTTTTACAGTAATTACTTTTCATTCCCCAAGAAGGACACATTGATATCCTTTGAATTAGAAAAGTATGATAATTCAAATTGAATTAAATTTAAATCAATTTTTGTCCCAACTTCTTGAGCTTTTTAATGATTAGTGTATAAGATGAAATCTTGAACAATGAGACAATGAAAGTAATAATTTCAGAACATAAAAATGAACATATTGAGAAACATATTCCAATTTTAGTCAGGTTTAAAAAGAATCTCTATTACATATTATTTAAAAAATAAAATATGCAAATGACCACTAACTAGAAAGACTGAATTTTCTAGTGTTTAGAAAAGTTACCAAAAATTTGGAAATAAGACAACAGAGTATGTACCATACTGAGGCATTTTTTTGAAAGGAAGATTGGAAGATTATTTAATTATCTAGGTGAATACACCCGTGTTCTACTACTCAGAGCCCACACACAGAGAAGTTACATGTCCACTTGTACACTTCTGTCCGCTGGAAAGAGAATTCCAAAGGTTATAGTTTTATTGTTCTGTATGCCATTGATTTGTTTTATTTTTAACTTAACAATCTTATTCTAATCATTTTATTTAAAAATAATACTTGTAAATGGCCAGTTCCTCAAGATGCTGAAATTCTCCAGGTGGATTTACCTGATGGAGACAGTTAAAATGCATTGACTGAGTGCACCTCATGGGCAATTGATGCTCAGGTTTGTTTTCTTGGCTTTCAGAGTGATTCCCAAGTAGGAGGAGCACTTTACTTTTTTTGACATTCCATTTCTTTAGTTGTTGTTGTTGTTGTTATTAATATTCTAATGTTTTCTTTTCGTTTTTGTTTCTGGTTAAGTCTATTATTCCTTCCCTCTCTTGTCTAAGTCAAAGTAATTGCTGTGTCTCTTTCTACAACAGAGACTTAGTGACTCTTGTCTCAGAACACTGAGTTGGTCTCAACTATATACGGAGACAGCTTTCTCTGTATATATCTGATCTGTGCAAGATGAAGAAGTTATTCCCCATGAGTGGCAACAAGGGTTGAAAATCTGGTTTTATCATCTGACAATTTGGTGATTTCTATTAGGAAAATAGATGCCTATTTTCTGTTGGATGAGGGACAAGAGAGAATAACATTTGTTAATCTATTTTTGGTTATTTTGTCTATTATCCTTATTTGTAAGCTCAAATTGAATAAGAAAATATTTCGTGTCAACTGGAAATGAGAACAGATTTTTGCACACTGATCTAGTTAGTTTTGTGTTTAGTGTTTACTTTTGACCCATGTTGGAGGTTGGACAAATGGAACTATAAGCGTTCTTTGTCTATATGAGTCAGAAAAGGCTTTACTTCTTTTGTGTGTTTCTGTGAAATACTTTTCCACTTCCATACCTATTATTAGACATTGTTATTATTACTAAAATAAAAAAAGCTATGTTCTTACTAGTATAGAGAGTTTGTAATCTACCTACATAAATCTAATAATCCAATATAGAGCTTCAAGATGGCAGAAGAGTAAGACATGGAGATCACCTTCCTCCCCACAAATACATCAGAAATACATCTACATGTGTAACAACTCCTACAGAACACCTACTGAACGCTGGCAGAGGACCTGAGACCTCCCAAAAGGCAAGAAACTCCCCACATACCTGGGTAGGGCAAAAGAAAAAAGAATAAACAGAAACAAAAGGATAGGGATGGGACGTGCACCAGTGGGAGGGAGCTGTGAAGGAGGAAAGGTTCCCATACACTAGGAAGCCCCTTTGCAGGCGGAGACTGCAGGTGGCGGAGGGGGGAAGCTTCGGAGCCGCGGAGGAGAGCACAGCAACAGGGGTACGGAGGGCAAAGTGAAGAGATTCCCGCACAGAGGATCAGTGCTGACCAGCACTCACCAGCCCGAGAGGCTTGTCTGCTCACCCGCCGGGGCGGGCGGGGCTGCGAGCTGAGACTCGGGCTTCAAAGGTCAGACCCCAGGGAGAGGACTGGGGTTGGCGGCATGAACACAGCCTGAAGGGGGTTAGTGCACCACGGGTAGCTGGGAGGGAGTCCGGGAAAAGTCTGGAGCTGCCTAAGAGGCAAGAGACTATCATTTCAGGGTGCAGGAGGAGAGGGGATTCAGAGCACTGCCTAAATGAGCTCCAAGACAGGCGCGAGCCGCTACTATCAGCGTGGACCCCAGAGACAGGTATGAGACGCTAAGGCTGCTGCTGCCACCACTAAGAAGCCTATGTGTGAGCACAGGTCACTATCCACACCTCCCCTCCTGGGAGCCTGGGCAGCCCACCACTGCCAGGGTCCTGTGATCCAGGGACAACTTCCCCAGGAGGATGCACGGTGCACCTCAGGCTGGTGCAACGTCACACTGGCCTCTGCCACCGCAGACTCGCCCTGCATCTGTACCCCTCCCTCCCTCCGGCCTGAGTGAGCCAGAGCCCCCAGTCAGCTGCTCCTTTAACCCTGTCCTTTCTGAGTGGGAACAGACGCCCTCAGTGGACCTACACACAGAGGCGGGTCCAAATCCAAAGCTGAGCCCCTGAAGCTGTGAGAACAAAGAAGAGAAAGGGAAATCTCTCCCAGCAGCTTCAGGAGCAGTGGATTAAAGCTCCACAATCAACTTGATGTATCCTGCATCTGTGGAATACCTGAATAGACAACGAGTCATCCCAAATTGAGGAGGTGGACTTTGGGAGCAACGATATATATATATTTTTTTTCGCCTTTTTCTCTTTTTGTGAGTGTGTATGTGTATGCATCTGTGTGTGATTTTGTCTGTATAGCTTTCCTTTTACTATTTGTCCTAGGGTTCTGTCTGTTCATTTTTGTTTTTGTTTTTGTTCTTTTCATTATACTTTTAAAAGCTTGTTATCATTGGTGGATGTGTTTTTCAGTTTGATTGCTCTCTTCTTTCCTTCTTTTTTTAAATTACTTTTTAAATAATTTTTTATTTTAATAACTTTATTTTATCTTCTTCTTTCTTTCTTTCTTATTTTTCTCCCTTTCATTCTGAGCCGTGTGGATGACAGGTTCTTGGTGCTCCAGCCAGGCATCAGGGCTGTGCCTCTGAGGTGGGAGAGCCAGGTTCAGGACATTGGTCAACCAGAGACCTCCCAGCTCTATGTAATATCAAGTAGCGAAAATCTCTCAGATATCTCCATCTCAATGCCAATACCCAGCTCCACTCAATGACCAGCAAGCTTCAGTGTGGGACACCATATGTCAAACAACTAGCAAGACAGGAACACACCCCCACCGATTAGCAGAGAGGCTGCCTAAAATAATAACAAGGGCACAGACACCCCAAAACATACCACCAGACATGGACCTGCCCACCAGAAAGACAAAATCCAGCTTCATCCACCTTAGAACACAGGCACTAGTCCCTTCCACCAGGAAGCCTACACAACCAACTGCACCAAACTTAGCCACTGTGGGCAGACACCTAAAATAACTGGAACAGCAAACCTGCAGCCTGTGAAAAGGAGACCCCAAACACAGTAAGTTAAGCAAAATTAGACGACAGAGAATCACAGAGCAGGTGAAGGAGTAAGGTAAAAGCCTACCAGACCTAACAAATGAAGAGGAAATAGGCAGTCTACCTGAAAAAGAATTCAGAATAATGACAGTAAAGATGATCCAAAATCTTGGAAATAGAATGGAGAAAATACAAGAAGCTTTTAACAAGGAACTAAAAGAACTAAAGAGCAAACAAACAGTGATAAACAACAAAATAAATAAATTAAAAATTCTCTAGAAGGGATCAATAGCAGAATAACTGAGGCAGAAGAACACATAAGTGACCTGGAAGATAAAATAGTGGAAATAACTACTGCAGAGCAGAATAAAGAAAAAAGAATGAAAAGAATTGAGGACAGTCTAAGAGACTTCTGGGACAACACTACATGCACCAACATTCGAATTATAGCGGTGCCAGAAGAAGAAGAGAAAAAGAAAGGGACTGAGAAAATATTTGAAGAGGTTATAGTTGAAAACTTCCATAATATGGGAAAGAAAATAGTTAATCAAGTCCAGGAAGCACAGAGAGACAGGATAAATCTAAGGAGAAACACACCAAGACACATATTAATCAAACTATCAAAAATTAAATACAAAGAAAAAATATTAAAAGCAGCAAGGGAAAAGCAACAAATAACATACAAGGGAATCCCCATAAGGTTAACAGCTGATCTTTCAACAGAAACTGCAAGCCAGAAGGGAGGGGCAGGACATATTTAATGCGATGAAAGGGAAAAACCTACAGCCAAGATTACTCTACCCAGCAAGGATCTCATTCAGATATGGCAGAGAAATTAAAACCTTTACAGACAAGCAAAAACTAGGGGAATTAAGCACCACCAAACCAGCTTTACAACAAATGCTAAAGGAACTTCTCTAGGCATGAAACACGAGAAGGAAAAGACCTACAATAACACACCCAAAACAATTAAGAAAATGGTAATAAGAACATACATATCGATAATTCCCTTAAATGTGAATGGGTTAAATGCTCTAACCAAAAGACATGGACTGGCTGAACGGATACAAAAATGATACCCATATATATGCTGTCTACAAGAGACCCACTTGAGACCTAGGGACACATACAGACTGAAAGTGAGGGGATGGAAAAAGATATTCCATGCAAATGGAAATCAAAAGAAAGCTGGAGTAGCAATTCTCATATCAGACAAAATAGACTTTAAAACAAAGACTATTAGAAGAGACAAAGAAGGACACTACATAATGATCAAGGGATCAATCCAAGAAGAAGACATAACAATTGTAAACATTTATGCACCCAAACTAGGAGCACCTCAATACATAAGGAAAATACTAACAGCCATAAAAGGGGAAATTGGCAGTAACACAATCAGAGTAGGGAACTTTAACACCCCACTTTCACCAATGGTCAGATCATCTGAAATGAAAATAAATAAGGAAACACAAGCTTGAAATGATACATTAAACAAGATGAAATTAATTGATATTTATAGGACATTCCATCCAAAAACAACAGAATACACTTTCTTCTCAAGTACTCATGGAAGATTCTCCAGGATAGATCATATCTTGGGTCACAAATCAAGCCTTGGTAAATTTAAGAAAATTGAAATAGTATCAAGTAGCTTTTCCGACCACAATGCTATGAGACTAGGTATCAATTACAGAAAAAAATCTGTAAAAAATACAAAAACATAGAGGCTAAACAATACACTACTTAATAACCAAGAGATCACTGAAGAAATCAAAGAGGAAATCAAAAAATACCTAGAAACAAATGACAGTGAAAGCATGATGACCCAAAACCTATGGGATGCAGCAAAAGCTGTTCTAAGAGGGAAGTTTATAGCAATACAATCTTACCTCAAGAAACAAGAAACATCTCAAATAAACAAGTTAACCTTACACCTAAAACAATTAGAGAAAGAAGAACAAAAAAACCCCAAAGTTAGCAGAAGGAAAGAAATCATAAAGGTCAGATCAGAAATAAATGAAAAAGAAATGAAGGAAAAGATAGCAAAGATCAATAAAACTAAATGCTGGTTCTTTGACAAGATAAACAAAATTGATAAACCATTAGCCAGACTCATCAAGAAAAACAGGGAGAAGACTCAAATCAATCGAATTAGAAATGAAAAAGGAGAAGTAACTGACACTACAGAAATACAAAGGATCATGAGAGATTACTAAAAGCAACTATACACCAATAAAATGGACAACCTGTAAGAAATGGACAAATTCTTAGAAATGCACAACCTTCCGAGACTGAACCAGGAAGAGATAAAAAATATGAACAGACCAATCACTAGCACTGAAATTGAAACTGTGATTAAAAATATTCCAATACACAAAAGCCCAGGACCAGATGGCTTCACAGGCAAATTCTATCAAACATTTAGAGAAGAGCTAACACCTATCCTTCTCAAACTCTTCCAAAATATAGTAGAGAGAGAAACACTCCCAAACTCATTTTATGAGGCCACCATCACCCTGATACCAACACCAGACAAAGATGTCACAAAGAAAGAAAACTACAGGCCAATATCACTCATGAACATAGATGCAAAAATCCTCAACAAAATACTAGGCAAAAGAATCCAACAGCACATTAAAAGGATCATACACCATGATCAAGTGGGGCTTATCCCAGGAATGCAAGGATTCTTCAATATATGCAAAGCAATCAAGTGTGATACACCATATTAACAAATTGAAGGAGAAAAACCATATGATCATCTCAATAGATGCAGAGAAAACTTTCGACAAAATTCAACACCCACTTATGATAAAAACCCTGCAGAAAGTAGGAATAGAGGGAACTTTCCTCAACATAGTAAAGGCCATATATGACAAACACACAGCCAACATCATCCTCAATGGTGAAAAACTGAAACCACTTCCACTAAGATCAGGAACAAGACAAGGTTGCCCACTCTCACCACTATTATTCAACATAGTTTTGGAAGTGTTAGCCACAGCAATAAGAGAAGAAAAAGAAATAAAAGGAATCCAAATCGGAAAAGAAGAAGTAAAGCTGTCACCATTTGCAGATGACATGATACTATACATAGAGAATCTTAAAGATGCTCCCAGAATACTACTAGAGCTAATCAATGAATTTGGTAAAGTAGCAGGATACAAAATTAATGCACGGAAATCTCTTGCATTCCTATACACTAATGATGAAAAATCTGAAAGTGAAATTAAAAAAACACTCCCATTTACCACAGCAACAAAAAGAATAAAATATCTAGGAATAAACCTACCTAAGGAGCCAAAAGACCTGTATGCAGAAAATTATAAGACACTGGTGAAATAAATTAAAGATGATACAAATAGATGGAGAGATATACCATGTTCTTGTATTGGAAGAATCAACATTGTGAAAGTGACTTTACTACTCAAAGCAATCTACAGATGCAATGCAATCCCTATCAAACTACCACTGACATTTTTCACAGAACTAGAACAAAAAATTTCACAATTTGTATGGAAACACAAAAGACTCTGAATAGCCAAACAATCTTGAGAAAGAAAAACGGAGATGGAGGAATCAGGCTCTCTTACTTCAAACTATACTACAAAGCTACAGTAATCAAGACAGTATGGTAATGGCACAAAAATAGAAATATGGATCAATGGAACAGGATAGAAAGTCCAGAGATAAACCCACGCACATATGGTCACCTTATCTTTGATAAAGGAAGCAAGAATATACAGTGGAGAAAAGACAGCCTCTTCAATAAGTGGTGCTGGGAAAACTGGTCAGCTACATGTAAAAGAATGAAATTAGAACACTCCCTAACACCATACACAAAAATAAACTCAAAATAGATTAAAGACCTAAATGCAAGGCCAGACACTATAAAACTCTTAGAGGAAAACATAGGCAGAACACTCTATGACATAAATCACAGCAAGATCCTTTTAGACCCACCTCCTAGAGAAATGGAAATAAAAACAAAAATAAGCAAATGGGAGCTAATGAAACTTAAAAGCTTTTGCACAGCAAAGGAAACCATAAACCAGAGGAAAAGACAACCCTCAGATTGAGGGAAAATATTTGCAAATGAAGCAACTGACAAAAGATTAATCTCCAAAATTTACAAGCAGCTCATGCAGCTCAATATCAAAAAAATAAATAACCCAATTGAAAAATGGGCAGAAGACCTAAATAGACATTACTCCAAAGAAGATATACAGATTGCCAACAAACACATGAAAGAATGCTCAACATCATTAATCATTAGAGAAAAGCAAATCAAAACTACAATGAGATATCATCTCACACTGGTCAGGTGGCCATCATTAAAAATCTACAAACAATAAATGCTGGAGATGGTGTGGAGCTAAGGGAACCCTCTTGCACTGTTGGTGGGAATGTAAATTGATACAGCCACTATGAAGAACATTATGGAGGTTCCTTAAAAAATTTAAAATAAAACTACCATACGAGCCAGCAATCCCACTACTGGGCATATACCCTGAGAAAACCATAATTCAAAAAGAGTCATGTACCACAATGTTCATTGCAGCTCTATTTACAATAGTCAGGACATGGAAGCAACCTAAGTGTCCACCAACAGATGAATGGATAAAGAAGATGTGGCACATATATACAATGGAATTTTACTCAACCATAAGAAGAAACGAAATTTAGTTATTTGTAGTGAGGTAGATGGACCTAGTGTCTGTCATACAGAGTGAAGTAAGTCAGAAAGAAAAAAGAAAATACAAATACTGTATTCTAACACATATATACGGAATCTAAAAAAAAAAAAAAAAAGGTCATTGAGAAACTAGGGGCAAGATGGGAATAAAGACACAGACCTACTAGAGAATGAACTTGAGGATATGGGGAGGGGGATGGGTAAGCTGGGAGAAAGTGAGAGAGTGGCATGGACATATATACACTATCAAATGTAAAATAGATAGCTAGTGGGAAGCAGCTGCATAGCACAGGGAGATCAGCTTGGTGCTTTGTGACTACTTAGAGGGGTGGGATAGGGAGGGTTGGAGGGAGGGAGATGCAAGAGGGAAGAGATATGGGAATATATGTATATGTATAACTGATTCACTTTGTTATGAAGCAGAAACTAACACACCATTGTAAAGCAATTATACTCCAATAAAGATGTTAAAAAAAAATTAGCCCTAACAAGAATGAAAGAGATTAAAAATGTAAAATGAAATATTAAAAAAAAATAATAAATAAATCTAATAATCCCCACCAAATACCTAGAAAATAAACTTTTCATTCTTTAAATGTGATAGTCTTTTTTTTTTTTTTTTTTTGCGGTACGCGGGCTTCTCACTGTTGTGGCCTCTCCCATTGCGGAGCACAGGCTCCAGACGCGCAGGCTCAGCGCCATGGCTCACGGGCCCAGCCACTCCAGGGCACGAAACCGTGTCCCCTGCATCGGCAGGCGGACTCTCAACCACTGCGGCACCAGGGAAGCCCTAAATGTGATAGCCTTTTTAAAAGAGATTATATTCTATAGAATATGCTAGCTCAGAAGTTTTATGTAAGAATCCAAATACATGTAAGAAAGGCTAAAACTTTAAACAATTCAGACTGATTTAATGTTTTCTTCTTTCAAGAGAATAACTATATGTTTTTTCTTTGATTTTCTCTGTATACAATATAGAATTTTTTGAAAGTAAGATTTGTATTTTCACTAAGAGACTAGTTAACCTGTTGAGTCCTTAAATTTAGTATATTGGTTTATTATCAGTTAAGGTAAGACAATTTCTACATAATGCTTATGATTTTGAAGTGTTAAATTTTTTTTTAATTTATTTTTATTAATTTTTTTTTTTTTTGTCTGTAAGCAGGCCTCTCACTGTTGTGGCCTCTCCCGTTGCGGAGCACAGGCTTTGGACGCGCAGGCTCAGTGGCCATGGCTCACGGGCCCAGCCACTCCATGGCATGTGGGATATTCCCAGACCGGGGCACGAACCCATGTCCCTTGCATCGGCAGGCAGACTCTCAACCACTGCGCTACCAGGGAGGCCCTGAAAAGTGTTAAATTTTTTTGAAGTAAATTTATTTGTAATTATAAAGACATTTTATATGAAGGGTGGTTCAGAAGCATATGGACTTAAATGTAATTTCCAAGACCCTTAATTTAAGATCCCAAACTAATATTAAATGAAGGTAATTCATGGGCATTATTTTGATAACCAGATACTTCCCAAGTTAGATAGAATACTGAAGCTTTGGTCACCAAGTAATTAGTTGATTGTGTTCCGTGTGTGTGTTTGTGTGTGTGCGTGTGTGTCTTTGCTTTTTATCAATACTTTGTAATGTTACAGAGTGCTTATTCTTATGGTTCATGTTAATGGATATGTTCATGTTTTGCCACTTTGAAAATATGTAGGAGGAACGTGAGTGGACTTAGGTCAACATATTGTGCGTGCTTATGAGTCTTACTGGTTTGCTAAGATGCTTTGTATGACAATTACTGAACACCTATCTCCCAGTTTTCTCTGTAAAGTAGATGTAGCTCTTTAGAATACAAATTATATTTAATACGGGTGATTAAGATTCTACTGGAAGTATAGTAGCAGAAATGTTTGAATGTGGATGCAAGACAATAGTACGTATTTTATTTATTAAATATTACTGAGTCTAGTAAATTAGTAAATGGTCTGGCTGCATGAGAGGGAAAATAGTTAAAATCATAACTTTAATATATATACAAAGTTGCAAGTAGCAGAAAGTAACTTTTATTTGTCTAAATTTATTATATTTGTAATGAATCTGAAAAGAAGCAATGAAATTTATTACATTTTGATTAAATGTGTTCAATTTTAATAGATTCATCAATTTATCAATAAGAGAATTTTTAAAAGGAGATTGCAGATATTTTACTGACAAATATTATGTTAGGACAAGCTTCACTATATTTAAGATCAGGTTCTGTTTCTCACTGCAAGCATTTGTCTTTCTCCAGATTGCAGATTAAATGGTTCCCTGAAACTTCATTTCTCTAATAAGTGCAAGAAAAATTGTTAACATTTGCAGGTTTTTTTCAGGCTTTTTCTTTATGCAAGGGTAGAAGTGATGTTCTTTCAAGCTCTATATCACTGCCCTGAAACTGGAATTCTCAAGTCTGAGTCTTTTAAGTACCGAATTTATACATATTTTATAAGCATAGCTGAGAAAAAGGAATTATATTGCCTATGAATGATCAGATATGTCATAGGTCATCCTTGAGTTTTCATCCACAGACAAAAAATCTAACCCCACTAAAAAAATCAAATGAACAGTTGGAGACAAAAAAAAAAAAAAAAAAAAGGTGCTTTATTGTTGCATTCCTCAAGTTACTCTTATTTATTGAATAGGTATATTTGTTATTCCATGCCATAATTTAATAAATTTCATTTATTCACTCAGTACTTTGAAGGTGAGGGAAGAATCTGATAAGATTCTGGTTCACTAATATATTTACCCAGGGAGTGTTCATTAAAGTGTGAAATTGGTGTATTAACAATGGCTCAATAGAGAATATTCGAAGAATTAAATTGAAAAAAAAAAAAGCCCAGTCAGAAGAAAATGGAGCTATTGGAATCTCTGCTTTGATTAGCTTCTTGGAGGGAGTAAAGCTGAGTCGGAGTCAAAGTAGTGCCATGGCAACAGAAGGTGACACTGGTGGTAACAATGGATTTGCAAGGCTACTGTTTGGCTTACATCTGATTCCACATCCCTCCTCCGAGGCAGCTTTGCCTATAGATGGACTACAAGGGGCCGCTAATATCTATGAGAACTTTACCTTCTGTATACATGAGGGGGATTTGTGTCTTTCTCCTTCCGGTTTTTTGTTTTATTTGTCTTTCTTGTTTCCATGTGCTTGCTTTTGGTCCAGCTCTATATGTTAGAGGATTTCTTCCTTAAGAAAAAAGCCTGGGGCTTCCCTGGTGGCGCAGTGGTTGAGAATCTGCCTGCCAGTTCAGGGGACACGGGTTCGAGCCCTGGTCTGGGAAGATCCCACATGCCGTGGAGCGGCTAGGCCCGTGAGCCACAGCTACTGAGCCTGCGCATCTGGAGCCCGTGCTCCGCAACAAGAGAGGCCACGACAGTGAGAGGCCCGCGCACCGCGATGAAGAGGGGCCCCTGCTTGCCGCAACTAGAGAAAGCCCTCACATAGAAATGAAGACCCAACGCAGCCAAAAATAAATTAATTAATTAATTAAAAAAACAAACAAAAAAACCGAAATAAAGCCTTTTTCTTCTTTTACTGCAGTGTCAGGAACAAACTGACAAGTAACCTCCAGTGCAGATATGATGACTCTTCCTGCACTAATTACACAAAACTTTTTCCATATTTTCTCTATTACCTGTGTGGCCAGATCAGATCCAGCTCAGAAAAACTGTCATCACCATGATTATCCATTGCTCCCAAGAGAATATGATATGGAAAACATCTTCTAAAGGGAACTTTGCTGAAGGGAACTTTAGCAATTCTGAAGGAATTGCTAAACTGTTCTCCAGATGGTTAAATTGGTTTTTTTTTTTTTTTTTTTTTTTTTTGATGTATGATGTGAGGAGTGTGTATGATTCTCTCAGCTTCACTAAGATGCTGGCTGATTATTCTTCTCCAAGTTTCCATTGTGTTCTTGGATACCCTGGATACTTGAGATACAAAAAACTTTGGACAAATTTTATGGCTTACCTCAGGTCTGGAAGACTTAAGGTGACTCCTCAGATATGCTGCTGTAATGTAGTAGAGAGATCATGGGCTTTAGATTCAGAAACACCTATGTAAAATACCAGCTCTTTCACCTCCTGTGTCTGTTATCTGGAGCAGTTACATCTCCTTCATGAACCTCATTCTCCTCATGGATAAAGCTGGAGTAATAATAACTATTAAAAAAAAATTAGAAACCTGATATAAAAATGCTTATATAATGCCTATTACAAAGCTTGGTATACTGAATGTATGCAATATGCTAAGTAGCATTATTAATCACATTGATATTACATTACTATTTTTTATTCAGGAATTATTTTCAGGCCTAGCCTCAGTGTACAAGTTGTGACATTTTAGTTCTACCACAAAACATTTATGTGTAGGATGTGCCTCTAGCCCAGCCCCTTAAGTAAGTTGAATTTTATATACACACATGTGTGTACACACCCCTTGTCAGAAAGGTCATTTAATTGCTCAGGGGAATTTTCTTCCTGTCTCTAAAAATTTTTCATAATATTTTAATCTGGACATCTTCATATCCTCTTGATGATGCCATCAACGATAAAAAAAAAAATCAAGACAAAGTGATAACTGTCAAATGTTGTGCGTCATTGCTAAGATGTCATTAAGCCAAAACCATTGCATGCATGAGTAGACTATGAAAATTAGCTCTGGGTGAGAGAGAAAATTAACAGAATTATATAGGTTTTATCCCAATGTTTTTCTCTCTCTGGTTAAATTTTCCTTGGTTCTTAGCTACATCTTCAGACCTGTATTTGACATTTTTCTCCACTCAGTTTCTACGCTCTCCTGCCAAATCCTTAATATTCCTCTTGACTCTGCCTCATGATTTGCCTTTGGCTTGGAGTGGAACCTGACACCTACCTAGCGCACATCTAGCCTGCATGTTCCTTGCTGGGATCTAAGGGTTTCTAGGTAGGTCAGTCTTCTGTGTAATCTCACCTCTACGAGTACTGTGGAGGAATTCTCTGGATAAGTGGGACACATTTTTGTCTGTCTTTGTGTGGAAGAGCTCAGTGTCTAACTGATGAAGCCCTTATGCTGCCAGCCTCCCCTCTATTGGTCACCCCAGGCTCACAGAAGGGTGTCCCGTGTGATTTGCTTCAGGTTTGACAATGTCCTCTCATCTCCTGCAGGTACCATGGCTTTTAAACTATTCAATATGTGCTTCCTCATCTTCTCCCAAAGGCAGCTTTTTTCCCTTCTTCCAGCTAGATCTTCAAATGTAATCTTTGTTCTTCTGGAGTCTACATTCTTGGTTTTTTGATGTAGTTTCTGGAGGAAGGGATCCCAAATATTAACTAGGAGTTACACATTTTCTGCATACTTTACCTCCGGAAAGAAAGATGGAAGAGTGAGTGGACCTGGCAGGAACACTTGCTCCTGGCTTTTCATTTTGTTTTATTTATAAATAAAACAGTCATTATTCTATCTGGAAATGAAAGATAGATTAATATCTTTGCAATGAGAAGTAAGAAGTGAGCATATTTCAGATTTGTCTGCATATTTATGCAGATAAGTTAGAAATAAAAATCATCCCTCTATTATTTCTTTGACATTTTTCTTGACCAAAATATACTAGGAATAATCATTACCAGCTTCCACTGACCGTCTGTGCATTGGCCTCTGCCCATGAAAGTCTGCACAACTAATTCTCCAGGCTTATGACCTTAACTGCCTCTGGCTAACACTGACATAGGAAGTCACATAATGAAAAATCTCCAGTACTTTATGCTTTTTTGCCTTTAAGCCTTTAATCACAGCTATAAGCCCTGTAAGGTATATACCCGGGAGCAGCATCAATAACCTCTGGCCTATTTCTCATTGTTCTCTGAACCATAACTATAGATCTATAGAAATTTATTTTTCACTTATTATTGAGTAGGTTGTTGTATTTATTGAACAATTTGACAAGGCACACAGAGTTACTAAGGAAATTAACATTCGCTAAATGCCACGATGTGGGCACCAGTGTGCTACCTGCATTACATGATGCTCTGTCCTCTGGTTTCAAGTCAACTGGGGGCTTCTGCCAGCATCCAGGAAACTACTGTGGAATGAGTATTGAAAACCCACATCCTCACTTTCCCCCAACACCGGGCATGAATCATTTCCTTCTTTTGCAATAAGATCCAGGGGAAAGAGATGAAAATAAGATGCATCAGCCTTCCTCATGACATGAACAAATATTACAAAATCAAGTTCTAACAGGAGTTAATAGAAAATGTCAACTGGTATATAAGAAGGCATTATGAAATATAGAGAAAGAGAAGTGAAACGGCAATGACTCAGAGGAAAATCCTCCCCTGAAATGAATTCATGACACAAAAGAAAATGCAGAACACATTTGTTTCTTATTCTTAGTAATATAAAAGAAAGCTTTAGTTCTGTTAAACAAGGACAGGTCTGGATAAGAAAAGTACAAAATTCAATGAGAAATAATTGCCCAATAGAACATTCGCTGGAAGACTAAAAAGCAGATTTACACTGAAGAAATTCAAATTAACAATAATAAAGTAGACTTTTAAAGCATTTCCAGAATCTAAAAAAGAAAAAAGAGAAATGAAAATTTTGAGTGAAGTGAGTGTACATAGAAAATTAACCATAGCAATCTAAGGTACGATTGAAGAACAAGAAAACTTAAATATAAGTTAATTATCAGAACTAATAATCAAAGGTATAAGTGAAGAAGCCTTTTATGATCAGATTGGAACTCGGGCCAGCTCTCATGGCCTGAAAACTATACACTGTACAACTCTGAAGAGTGCCATTAACATCGAGTTTGAGGTGGACAGCCATTACTTGGAATTGTGAAAGGCATGGGAACATGCAAGAAAATAAATCAGTTGTCAAAAATGAGTAAGAGGTAATAATAAATACTTTAAACGTTTTTTAGAAATGACTGCCTACAGATCACTAAAATCAAGTTAGATTCAGATCTTTCCTTGGGTAAAATAATTTTTTTAAATAAATTTTTGAAGAAAAACATATAATATTTATAAAATTTTCACTGAAAGAATTGAGTAATGATCATTTCAAATACTACCAAGCGTTTGAAAATACAGGTGTTCAGGAATGAAAGCCTCTGGTGAATGTTCAGTGACACACTTGAGATCACCGTAAGAGAAATCAGAAAATATAGTTCTCTCTGAGATAGCTGGTGTTAAAGTAGGATGAAAAGATACAGAAATGTATAAAAAACTTTTTATGTAACTAATAATTATAAGAATTAAAGGTCAGTGGTGGTAAATCTTCATGTTTTTAAACCATAGAAACAGAAATAGTTTAAAGTATAAAGCAGTCAGGGAAAAGATTCTGAAACTGAAAAGACCACACAGATGGGTTTGCAAGTGAAGGTTTTATTTAATTTTTATTTTTATTTGATTGAGGGGGCCCTAAGTCAAACTCAGAGATGCTACTCTTGCTCTGGTAGGAATCCACTGAGGACGAGTCACCTGCACACATTTTTGAGAAACACAAATACTTATTTGGGGTTATTTATTCCCATCTTTATTCACAGGGTTTGATTTCCAATGATCTCCCTTGGCTTAGATTTATGTCTACCTAAGACATTGGGTGTCCACAACCGAAGGAAGAATATCTTGTTATTAAAAATAACATGAAAAAAAATAATAACATGAAAAAGAGAGAAATTTTTAAAAATTGGATTTATGACCTTAGATGATTGTAAAACAATTTGCAAAGTTGAAAGAGTTGAGGATGGAAAGAACAAAAGCAGAAATACAATGTCTTTTGTCAGAAGGATTAAAAATTATTGTTGTCTTTTACATTGAGATGATTAAATGAAAACAAACTTAGGAATGTTTGTGAAAACTTTGATTATTAAATTCAAAGCACATTATCTAATTTCCAGATTGTTATAACATACATGTAGTCATGTGTGACAGGCTGTTTGCTCACTATTTCCTAATCTCTTCCTCTTTTGTCCTCAGTAATTGCACTCAAAATTATAGCTGGGAATATGACTGCCAAATGAAAAGCTACACCCCACCCCCATCCTCTTTGCAGCTAAGTGAGAGAAAATAACCAAATTTTGGACAATGGGGTATAGATGAAAGAACTGAGTGAAATTTAGGGGAAGTATTCTAAAAAGAAGGAGCATGCTCCTTTCCTTCCTGTTTCTCTCTTTTGGCTGACAGGAATAAATAAAGTACATAAGTGACATAATTACTACTGCTAGGGAAAAAATAATTATAAGTGAAAAGAAACCATATGCACATATGTGTGCATGAACACACACACACACTCCCCCATGCACACACACACTTACTGGCCTTACACATGCCCCAAACCAGAAACAATCTACGTGGCAAAAGATATAAGACAAAGCATTAAAGGCAGAAAAAATAATACAGTGAAAAAAGTGAGGCCAAATATCATCACTATTAATTTATAAACTAATTATAAAATAAAAGGATTAGAAAATATATAAAATTGAACTATTGTAAAACTATTTAATAAATATTTATTTAGGAAAATTCTAGAAACTATTTTATTTTTCACCCACCATTATTAAGTATAGCCCAATCTGTTTATTTAACTTCAGCCATTTACCCTGTCCCCTACTACTGCTTGGTTTTTACTGGTTTTGTTCTTATTGTAGACTCTTCTGCAGATTTTCCTATTGACTCTTCGCATCAACCCTCATCCCTTTAGATTCCTATTTATATTATTTTTTAATGATTTTATATCATTGAGCTTCTGTAACCATTGCCTCTCCTGAAAAAAATTACCTATTTTTAAGGGATTAAACCTCACATTAAGAACATACCATAACCCAAACATGCACATACTAGTATTTTCTACATTTTCAGTCTTTTATATTTAGAACCTCTGAAATGTAGTGGCAATGGCAAATTCAGCACGAAAATAAGTCTAGGCAGGTGTACAGGGAGGTTGGAAAGAGTTGAGAGCATGAATTCAGAAAAGGAAATGAGCTTAGTTTGGGAGAGTGATCATTAAATGATGAGGAAAAATAAAAGGTTGAGCTCTAAGAAAGAAACGGAAAATCAGTGTACCATATTTTTTCATGGTAGCAATATATAGGATCGATTCTCCATTTGGGATATGGAGAGAATATGATAATAAATAATTTATCAATACCAGATATTGAATACAAGAAATCCAAAGGAGAAAATAACAATATCATAGCTAATGAAAAATTTAAACCTTCCAAGTGCACAATGAATTTTCAAAACACACACACACACACAACACACACCCATATCACACCCACACACAGACTGACCTATCATAAAATTTCATATACCAAACAAGGTTTTCTAAACATCCACCAAAGAGAAATAAAATATTAAAACAGATTTTATTTATTTTTATTTAATATCATTTTCTAATTTTGTCTATATTTAGCTTTAATATAGTAATTATGCTACTTTATCTTTTGATCCTTACTTTCTGTAGCTGTTTATGTATAATAAATAACTTTATTCTAAGTGATGAGTTTTGTCATTTATAAAATTAAGGATCTTGCTAACAAAAATCGTTCAATAATTATATTTAAAACTATTTGACTACTGCCTAAGATTGAGAGATATAACTAACAAAAGTTTAATATTAGCATTTCTTAATAGTAAGCTGTACTACTGGCTTATAAATGAAAATAGAGTTTTAAATTTATTATAAGATATCTATATCATAATTTTAAAGTACACTTATTACTAAAGAGATATTTCTTCACAGAGTAAAAGCCTCAAATAGTATCTTAAACAATATGTTGTATTTCATTAACAATTAAGTTGTTTGTAAAATAAAATAAAATTTTAATTACTTTTAGGGAAGTCTGAATCATTTTCTCAAAATTACCACATGAAATCTTTTTGATGTGAGAAAACTGACCTTGGCATATTAAAACACTCTCAACGTATCACAATTTTATTGTACCTAAAAAAAAAGAAAAGCTACATAGTTTGAAGCATTCGTGAATTTCAAAACACCTCCTGGAAACCCCTTTTCTCTGATGTGAGGGCGGCATTTTTCTGTGGCCTTTCCCATAAGGCCTACTTACCATTGTTCTCCAAGGCTCCAACAGGAAGCACTGAGCTAGTTATCTAAGTATAGAAAACTATTCTGACACTTTATCAGATAACTATGGTATGTTCACCTGATTCTTTCAATCTGCACTTTGAGCATGAAACATAAATACAGAAACCCAGGTGGGCCATGCAGCCAATTCAGTTCACAGCAGAAGAGCGAGGTGAAAGTTGTGTCCTAAGAGATCTTAGATGTTGCCTCCATCATTTTCTCTGTGATGAATCAGTTAATGCAATATTATTATTCCTCTCCTAACTCATGCACTAGTTTCTTCCACATTCACACCAGACTCTTCTGCACAGTGAGTTTCGGGGTTACAGTTCCATTCTAGGTAATTTCTGGATAGCAGGCCTAAGGGTAAGAGTGACTGAACTCCAACATGATTGTACTTTCCTTATATACCAGAGGAAGAATGGGGATGACTTTGATATAGGAAAGGAAAGGACTTGGCATCCTTCCTTAATCATAAGGGCCTGAAATGTAGACCCTACGTAACCCTAATTCTGAAAGATGTAATTTATACTGGATTAACAATCGGTTTTATTTTCAAATAGGTTTTATTTTCCATGCCAATCCTGATTATGTGATATTAGTGTTTTGAGGCTATTTCTGACATTAGTAGGGTAGAGTAGATTTAATAATTCAATTTCCACAAAAGGGGAGGAATCTTCACCAGGCCTTAGTAACTGGAATCTCTGATATAAAAACGGTTCTATGTTCATTGTATTATAGCATAATTTTTAATAATGATGTTGCTAATAAAATGTTAAGTGAATCTATGTTATTAATAACATGACAATATAAGCCATCTTTACAAAGTATCATAATATCTCTTTCGTCTCTTTATTTTAGCCATTTAAATAATGAACTTGGGTCAATATATCCCTAAGTCTCATAAACTTTATGTGTGCAATAGTTGGGTTTTACATTTAATGTTATCATTTTAAAAATAATGAAACATTTTAGTATTTAATGATATTTTTAAATGTAGAGGTAAATCTAAATTGTACTTTCTGGTCATTCGTGTCATGAAATATGGGATGCCCTTCCTCTAAAACACATTCTGATTTTCTTAATTTTTTCCATGATTTCAAACTATAGATATAGTTTGGAAAGGTGATTTTTATATAATAACTTAGGAACATGTGCCTCTCACTCTGGTTTATTTGCCAGAATTACTGGCAAATGATTACAGAAAATTACAGAATGATTAAAAATAATTACAGAAAAATATTTTCCTGGCTGCATATAAATACTTTGAATGATAAATAAATAGATTTTTAAGAGTATGAAGTAACCTAAATAAAGAGTACATATTTTGAAAAGAGAACATCCTGCTTTGGCACTGACAGAATAAAGAATATGATATACTTTCAAGTATGTCTCATAGCTTTCAATAGAATGTAATGAAAAAAGTATTAGATATTTGGTTATTTCCTATGTATTAAAAACAAAATAAAACAAAACTAGGCTTTGAGCAAGGTTTCAAGAGTGAAATAATTACAAAGATTTTAAAGGAAAAACAGCTAAAGGTAGTAATTGAGAATGGTATATTCTTTGGTGGTAATACATGAATATATCTTGCAGATGGTTTTTTCAGTGTGCAAACCAATGATGATAAATGGGTAGATTTGAGAGCTGAACTCTATTTTTGTCATGTTGCTTGCTTTTTCCTGCTTTCTCTTTGGCACTGTTATTACAGCACCCTCATGTACACCTGTAAGCATCAGTGGAATTTTTTTCATTGGCATACAATGCCAATGACTTCTCAAGGGCATCAGTTTACCATGTCATCAATTCTTTTGTTACTAGTTCTTTGAGCAGAGCCTGGGGGATACATTGCACTCAATGAATGTTTGTTAAATAAATGGTTTAGTGCAGAGGTAGCTTAAGTAGAGCTTATATCCTCTGGAATGGTTCGTATTTTGGTACTCATACATTGCAGACCAGAGAATTTTTTAAATTCTAATTTACTTCATTAATATGACATGGAAAGACCTCTATACTTTGGCAGAAGCATCCTGATTCTATCCTTTTGATAATGTATGTTTGGAAAACACCATATTTGGAGTTCTATACTTTATAAGCTATAATTAAGCACAAGTAACATGTATGTTAAGGAGGCTGGCCATCTTAATAGAAGTATAATTTCTCATAGTCAGATAGAGAAATGAACACAATGAAAATAAGACAGACAATTTTGCAACCATTCAGAAACATCAGCTTTCATCATCTAAATAACTATTGTTATTACAACACTAAAGTAATATATTTTATGTGTCAAAAATTTTTTGTGGGCTTCCCTGGTGGCGCCGTGGTTGAGAGTCCGCCTGCCAATTCAGGGGACACGGGTTCGTGCCCCGGTCTGGGAAGATCCCACATGCCGCGGAGCAAGTAGGCCCGTGAGCCATGGCCGCTGAGCCTGCAAGTCCGGAGCCTGTGCTCCACAACGGGAGAGGCCACAACAGTGAGAGGCCTGCGTATAGCACAAAAAAAAAAAATTTTTTTTTGGAACTGTTTTGGTAAACATTTAAGTAAGATTAGTGTTTCAACATTAAAAAAGTTTTCTGTTCTTCTTATTATGACTAAGTCTGTTGTTTTTTTTTCAGATTGGTTATTACCAGGGAAAACAAAAAAATCAAACAAAATATTGCAGAAGCAACCAACAACAGCTGATTTGACATTGCCAAATTTGCATTATGTTTATGATTCCAAGTTTTGCTTTCTCTTATGTGTAGCAAGAACTATAGACATCTGTATAGAAATCTAAATTGAGACTCCTTGGAGATTTTTATAATTTTCTTGCCAATATTTTATGGTTGTCTCATTCATGCCTATTTCATCTGCAATTTATTTTCAAGAAAATTTCTATTATTTATTATTTTCTTAGTTTAAATTTGATTTTTGTGAAAGTAATTCTCTTCTGACAATCATATATCACAGTTTTATTGAATTACATTGCATAATTGCAATATTAAGTAAGTCTGGCACACACAGTTTGGAGAATGTGCCCGTATTTAGCAAACTCTAGTAAGCAAACATTTCCAATGGCTTGGGGCCTACTAACCTTGAGTGTTCAGCACTTTATGGAGGCAGTGGAGACTTGCTTATTGTGATATTATGATTTATAAGAAAAAATGTTATTTATAAACCATTTATTTTTATTAAAATTTATTTTAATTTATGTCCACAGTTCCAGAATCACAGTCCAAAACTGGAATCAGTGGGAGCATCTCCTGTCATAATATTTGGTCTCTTGTCTTCAGTTTCTGAAAAGCTTCAGAGTCATAAATGTAAAATGTTGTCTTGTTATTCAAAACAAACCCCTTTCTACCACAACTGGGTTTATGATAATGAGGGACTTTTGGCCAGCACTAAGGATGGGGGCTGGTTGTTAGGGAAAACCACCAAGAATATAGGCTTGGAATTTTCAATCCCACCTCCTGATTTCTAGGGAGGGGAGAGGGGCTTGAGGTTGAATTAATTTAACCAATGATTTAACCAATTGTGCCTGTGTGGTGAAGCCTCCATAAAACCCCCAAAGCACTGAGTTTGGAGAGCTTCTGGGTTGGTGATCACGTGGAAACCTGGGGAGAGTGATGTGCCTGAAGATGACGTGGAAGCTCTGAGATCTTTCCCACAGAACTTATCCTATATACTCCTTGCATCTGGCTCTTCCTGAGTTACACCCTTTCATAATAAACCAGTAATCTAGAAAGTAAATTATTTCTCTGAGTTCTTTGACCTGCTCTGGCAAATTAATTGAACCCAAGGAGGGGGTCTTGGGAACCTCTGATTTATAGCCAGTTGGTCAGAAGCATAGGTAACACCCTGGGCTTGAGATAGGCATCTGAAGGGCCCGGGGACAGTCTTATAGGACTGAACCCTTAACCTGTGGAATCTGATGCTACCTCTGGGTGGATGACGGAATTGAGCTGAATTGTAGGAAATCCAGCTGGTGTAGGAGAATTTCTTGGTGGTGTGGGGAACACTCTCCCCACTCACATTGGGAGATTGGTCTCAGAACATGAAAAGTTATACTCGGTAATCAGTTAAGCAGAAGTCAGTAAGAGAGTTTCTGTAATGTTTTTCAAATTCTTCACAACTAATATGTGTTATTTTGGTAATAAGAAACTGGCAGAAGAACTTGTCTATCATTAAGGATGAATAATATTTCCTTTAATAACTGTTAGAATGAAACATATGAGTCACAGGTTAAATGTTTGATGAACATCAAATAACCTGTATCTATGCTATTCGAGGCATGTGTTAAATTTATGAGATATGCATGTTAAAAATGATAGAAATAACATTCACACAAGCATATAAACTAGACTTCTTATGAGTATTTTATATACAATCAGTGAAAATTACTGTTTTCAGCAACTCTGTGATCTTTATAAAAATGAGAATTATCTTACATCACATGATATACTAAAATATGAGTTAAGAAGAAAGTTAACAATAAGATATACATGTAAATGTATCAATGACAGAATGAAGTTATACTGAATCAGTGTTTTGTGCTCTAATGATTTTTCAGCATTTGAGTAAGTTTATAAAAGTGGCAAATACACTTTAATAATTTGCCTCATCTATTCAAGGTTGTCAAAACTGGCTCGGTATTCATTACTGTGAAATGTTCTCAGAGTCCTTTTTAAGGAGTTATAAAAATTCTAACAAACTATTTAGTGCTAGAATGCAAGATAAAAGTCTCGAAGGAAAACAATCTCAGGTCGGTAAAAAGGATCTGACAAGGTGGTCTGACTGCAAAAATGAGGGCAGGATCAAATAAAACCATTCTACAGTTCTGTTCACATAGCTAACCAATAGATGCATTTGATTTTTGTTTAATTTTTTTGGATACGATTTAGGTGATCTTTACAAAAGAATTTTAAATGTTTATGTTGTTCTCTTCTAAAACTGACTTTGGTGCACCTAATATTAATTCTATACACATTATCAAGATTATCACTAGATTTTATCTTTTATGAGAAACACCCATGAGAAGAAATAGATAATAAAGAAATGTCCTCTTGAAATGAAGCAGAACCTTATGGTCCTTGCCCACCACAAGGACCTTTAGTTCCTCTTCAAGGGCTGTAGATAATATTCTGAGCCACATCCTGTGAGCTGTCTTATAGATACTGAAAACCCCACCAGGTGGAAGCAGTTAACTACATGACGACCAGACTGTAGCCGTGACATAAGCTGCCACAATTCCAAGAACTGGCCCAAAGAAATGGGAACAAACTGACCCAGGAACTAAAGGCTAACTGTACTTAAAACAATCGAGGTGACACTGATCAGACAACTGCATGACCCATTTCAAGATGACTGTCAGAGCTGACCATGTTGTTCCTGCAGGTAGCCCCCTCCCTCCATCTATAAAAGCTCTTGCCCACTGACTGTCAGTGGGGAGAGTCAGCAGGTGGACAGGAATCCCATGGTTGCCAACCTCCAAAATAAAACAAACTTTCCTTTCCACCAACCTTGCCTCTTTATTGGCTTCAGAGTGGCAAGCAGCCGGGCTCCACTTTCGGTGACAGTTTTTTGCCACCCAACGTGGGGCTGCTGCGCTCTCATGACATCTGGCTCCCCGGGGTTTCCCGAGTAGAGCCGCAGCCATGACAACTAGCCCTAAAGGCTGAGAGGGGCCGGCTGCTGGTGGCTAGCTGGCCCTGAGAGGGAAATCTGGGGGGATGTTCCTAGCAGCTGCCAAAACCATTTGTTTCGGGGTTCCTCCCTGTTACTCCCCTTCTTGCCACTGTCTGCCAACTTAACGCTTTTCCTTGGTGGAACAGAAACATGCATCTGGATGAGCTGATGAGCTCCAAAATCGAGTAAGTCCACCAGTTGTGCACCTGGACAAACTTCTTTTTTGAGCACGAAGTGCTATTTGGACATTTTTCCAATTAGTTCTGACATAAGTCTGACTTTGGGGACCATTTGTTTTGGGGAAGTATTTGTTTGGGACTCTGTATTGGTCATTGGTCATCCTATCAGAAGATATGTGACAGTTCTGTCTTCTGGTGCATGAGTGTGTATTCCATTTGTATGACTGGTATTCTTGTTGCCTTTTGTAAAATGGGAAATTCAGGTTCAATTCATTAGAAAAATTAAGCTATGAAACTATGACTAAAAAAACAGAAAGATGATTTTTTTAACATTGTGTTGCCAACAGTATTCTTCAGACTCCAGAGAAAATTGGTTAAGATGAAATTCTTTTGAAATTCCAAAACGGCTTCTTTTTGCATATGCAGTTAGAGAAAGCTAGCTTGATAAATACTGTTTTTGGAATTCTGACCCTGAGAGAACAAAAATATGCCTAGGAGAAAGCTTGAAGTTAACTCTTATCCTGTCCTTAAAATACAAACACAGCCCACTTTGCCTGAGACTTCAGTCTTGGGTTAATTAGTAGAACTTCAAGCCAAGGTAAAAAAAAAAGGGGGGGAGTGGGAGAAGCCTTTTATAATCAAGTGAATAAATTGAACTTATTCCAACTGTTATTTATAAGCTGACAAGTTCTGTATTGAAATATCTGGTTTGAGATCTCTGAATATCATATGTCTATATGTGATATTGTCATAAATGGATCAAAAGCTTTTGGATAAACTCTTTGAAAATAATTATGCTTCGGGGATGTCTATCTAAAAATACTTATTCCAGATTTTTGGTAACTTGAAACTTTAGAGTTTTGCTAAATTAAGTTAACTGAATAAAATTAATTGAATGTCTAAATCATTTTTAGGATAAAATACTGGACCATTGCTGAACAAATCTAAGTTTACATACTTTTGCCTTCTTTTGAGAGAAAAAACACTAAAGATGTTTGGGTTTATTAACGCATCTTGTACCACATTGAAGAGAAATTATGCTATGAGAAAAATGTATGTTTTTAGAGGTTATGGAATATATTCTTAAGTTTGCCAATCAGTAAATGCTGGTATAACAGTTCAATTACTTGTTTCTTGGTTTCGTTAAGGCTTTTAAGGCTTAAAAACTGTAATATGTAATTAAAGCTACTAAAAATGATAAGCGAAGCATTTCAGTGTGTAAAGCAAGTAGGATATGTGTTGTTGCTGACAGAGGTATAAAAAATGGAGATATTTTTATTGAGGAAAATGATGATAATAATTTTGTCCTAGAGCTGTTTTTTTCTGGATGGAGAAAAATATGGGACAAATCATATGGATACAAAAAGTAATAAAAGGTTTGTGAGAAAAGGGAACTTTGAAAAAAGAATTTTGTATGTTGTTAGTAGTGATTAAGATTAGATTGGATTTAATTAGGTAAATGAATTTTGTTATTAATAGTAAGCTGGTACAAGACTGGAATTTGGTTTTTCTTTCTCCCTGTTAAGAGAAAAAAGATTTCCTGGAATAATGAACTGCTTTTGATAACAGATTGTAAGTTTCTTTCTCTAGCTAACTAGAGTACTCCAAAGGGCCCCTAGGCATCTCAGAAGAAATATTGAAGTAACTAGGATTATTTGGTACGTTAAATTATATGGAAAACATTTGATAACTTTCAGATCATACTGCTGAACTGGGTAAGAAATTTAAAGAATTCTAATGGAAAGCTACTGTTTTCCTTCAAACCATATTTTGACCCCAATGTTTAGGATGGAAAAAGTTGTCTAGTGAAGTTATCACAGAGTATAATTTCTTATGATGTGTAGCACTACCTCTTGAGAGGGAATTCCTCACTAGGTCAGATGACTGTTGCCTGCATGTTGCTTAACTAATGAATATTCACATTTCAATTACTGTCTATGCTGAATTATTTTAAAATAAATGACAGGCATTGTAATATATATATATATATTTTGCTTTGGTGGTTGGGGGTTGAAATTTCCGAATTTTCCAAATTGAATTCAATCTCCATTGCACTTGTTTCAACAATGGAGTGGGTTGTGTGGGGTCATGAAAAACCCACACCTTGGTTCCTTCCTTGGTGACGCAGTGGTTGAGAGTTCGCCTGCCGATGCAGGGGACACGGGTTCGTGCCCCGGTCCGGGAAGATCCCCCATGCCGCGGAGCGGCTGGGCCCGTGAGCCATGGCCGCTAAGCCTCTGCGTCCGGAGCGTGTGCTCCGCAACGGGAGAGGCCACAACAGTGAGAGGCCCGCGTACCGCAAAAAAAAAAAAAAAAAAAAAACCCACACCGTGACTAGAATTTTAGCTTCACCAACTGCCTCAGCTTCTTTCAGACAGAACTTAATTATCTTTTTCAAAGTTTTCCACCACTGAATCTTATTTACTTTCTAGCCTATAGCCTTTCCTTCTTCCAGCCCATTAATTATTAATATTTGCCAGAATAATTTGTTTTTAAATGTCAATTCATGTAAGAGCAATACTCTTTTAAAAATCTTTCAGACTTCCCTGGTGGTGCAATTGTTAACAATCCGCCTGCCAATGCAGGGGACATGGATTTGAACCCTGGTCCAGGAAGATCCCACATGCTGCAGAGCAACTAAGCCCGTGCACCACAACTACTGAGCCTGCACTCTAGAGCCCACAAGCCACAACTACTGAGCCCATGTACCACAACTACTGAAGCCTGTGTGCCTAAAGCCCATGCTCTGCAACAAGAGAAGCCACTGCAAAGAGAAGCCTATGCACCACAACGAAGAGTAGCCCCCACTTGCCGCAACTAGAAGCCCAGGCACAGCAACAAAGACCCAATGCAGCCATAAATAAATAAATAAATAAATAAATAAATTTATTAAAAATATCTTTCTACAACTTCTCATTGCTTCCTCATAACAACTAAGTCCTAAACACGTTCAATGCTAATCAAAATCTAACCTCCACTTCTCTCTTGATTCTCACTGCTTGACGTTCTCTGCCTGTTTTTTCCTATATTCCATCCCTGCCAAATTGCCTATGTTTCACCAACAGCATACTGTGTTGTTTTAAAATGATCATATTTTTACATGCCTGCTCTTTCTGCATGGATTCACTTATCTTTCTTTTTCATCCAGTTAATATCAATTCCTCTTTTAAATTCGAATACTCCTTTCCCCAAATATTTTTTTTTCTGCTGGCCTGGGTCACAGTAGGTCTGATGCCCCACACATAAACCTCTGAAACATCATTCATTCTTTAAAATAGAAAGCTTAACCACTTTTGTTATAATTATCTTTTTTTTTCTCTTCTCTTTTCCAATTGGCCATGAGCTCTCCAAGGTCATGAATTGATCATATCTGAGAACTTTGAATCCTCAAACCTTAGAACACTGCTTAGCAAGATGGAAACACAATAATTGTATTTAAATTTGCTTCAACTAAATGTGTACATATGTGATCTTGGACTTTTTTTCACATTTCCTTTAGCTTGGCTTCTTCATCTATATAGTGATAACTGCATATACTTAGTGAATTGTACTGAGTATTAAAAGAGACTATCCATGTAGTGCTTGGTGAATATTAAATGCTGACAAATGTTAGTTCACTTTATGCTTCCACCAAATGGTATAGTAGAAACTTATTGGGTGATTTCCCCTTAACATTTCTGTGGGATTTTCTGTTTATGTGAGTGGAGCTGCCTCCAGCATTTACTACATGACTCCCCTGGCCACATAATGGCCATTACATGTAATGGCTATGTTATGGGTCCAGGGTGACTTCTGATATAAGAGCATCAAGGGTTTCCCTCCCTAGTACCTGGGCCTGAGAACCAAAAAGATTGCTGGTTGTCATGACATGTAAATGGATACCCAGGCAGAAGCAGAAATGAAAGATATAGAAGGACCTGGAAGACATCTAATTCTCTGCTTTCAGATATTTCTTACAATCCAGATGCATTCCTGTTTTCAGGCCCTATCTTTTCTTTTTTATATAAGTTCCTGTTTTGCTTGTCGCTAGGTTTCTGTTTTACAAACAAAACATTCGAACCAAAACAAATGAAATTATGGTCTCTTTAGAAGACAGTGTAATTATGGTCTTTGTAACAATACAACTTAATCAAATAATCAATGGCTGATGGCTTTGGCTGATACACTGTGTTTATATTAAAAATATGAGCTGGCAGTATGTGACCCAAAATAATGAGTCGTGGTTTTCATGGTGTTCAACTTTCAGCTTCTACAAAGAGAATTACAGAGGCAATCTATAAATATGTATTCCATAAGCAGGTAAAGAACATAATACCCATCCATTTAGTAGCTATCATACAAATATTTTATCATTTCACTGATCAGACACTTCAGAAATTGTAAAATATGTCCTTGCAGTCCTGGACGTGGGTATCGAGGGACATTTCTTTAATGAGTAGCAACTCTCTTTACCTCCACCAGGTGTCTTGTCTTATCTATCAATTCTTCCCTCCATCAAGATCAATGCACCAAACAAATCTGCTTATTTACTTTATAATGCGATATAAAATATTAATGCTTTGAAACGTTAAAGCCCAAAGGATTATTTCATTTGAGATAAGAAAAAAGGACACGAATCCCTTGCTGCCTTTCAAAAAGTACTGCTATTTCTGAAAGTGTGGCAGTAAGATTAGTCTCATAGAAAATGGGCTTGGGAGAAAACGATGCTAAACATATTTTAAAATAACAAATAAAAGTTGTAGATGACATTTCTTCTGAAGAATTAAGATTCATTGTCCTTAAAATCTACTTCTGATGTGAAACTCTTCAGAACCCCACTGCACAGAGTACATTAATGCTGAGCTTTGATGTCTTATGAGATTTCCTCATGAGCTTTCAACTATGCAGACCGTGCCTCCCGTACATTTTCAGCGCCCTCTCACCTAGATTGAATTGTTGTTCCCTTGCACTTGTGCTCTCTCTTATTGATTTTTTTGCCTGTCTCATCTGAGTGCTTTCATATCATGTTTTCATATCTGCCTGCCTTTCAACACACAACAAAATGATGGTACATAAATGCTGGCTTTGAGGGACCTAATCATCAATTTATATATAGAGAGATCGTCTTTCTTCATATCAGCTTATAGACTTCCTACATGACTTATAAAGGGAGTATACTGTCTTGTAAGTTGAAGGGAATACCCTGACCCATCAAACCAGATCATCGATACAGATATAGACACAAAATATGCACACACATATATACGGTAATTGATTTAATATTTATAATACATATTACTATATATTATATATTATATAATTATACATGAGTAATATATTTATATTACATATGAAAGGTATATAGAATATACCCTTTCTTTTCTGATTTAGGAAATTACAGGGTTTCTTCAGGGCAGACTATGATTCTAAATCCTCCCATTATTTATAATATGTGGTCTGAGGTCATAAGATACTTAAACATAATCAATGACTTAGGGAAAACAAAAACGTAAATACTTCAGACACTGGACTTCTTTTAATTTCTCAAACAAGTCGTTTTTTTCCCTACTTACCGGCCTTTGCACACGATGGTTTCTGCACCTGAAAATCTCTTACATTTGCTGTTCCTCCGGTTTCAGCTGAACTGTTAATTCTCAGGGGAGTCGTCTCTGACCTTTCAGTCTAAATTACATCTCTCTTTTACCTCCTCTCTTAGTTCTGTAAGTTTTCTTTATATAAAGTACATCAACGTATCTGATCATGGTGGTGTACCCAGTGTCTCACACAGCATTATAGCTCATCATAAATATCCTCTATCTCTTCATCTATCTATTGGCTAGAGTGAATACATGAATCAATTAATGAATGAAAAGATAAAGAAAGAAGAACTGAAGAATGGTGGGAATTCCTGAAGTACAGCCATATAGTGGTTTTCAACTTTTCCTTGAGAACAGCTCGTATACAGCCTGAAATGCTGAGATCATTTGGGGGCAGAATGATGGGATAAGTAAGGGCAGACAACCATGCACACAACTCCCATAGCTGCAATCCTTCCTCTCCAAACAAAGGTGCTTCCATTGCCGTGGAAGCATTCATTCTTTTTTTTTTTTTTTTAATTTTTGAATTTTATTTTATTTATTTTTTTATACAGCAGGTTCTTATTAGTTATACATTTTATACATATTAGTGTATATATATCCATCCCAATCTCCCAATTCATCCCACCACCACCCGCCCCCCGCCACTTTCCCACCTTGGTATCCATACGTTTGTTCTCTACATCTGTGTCTCTATTTCTGCCCTGCAAACCAGTTCATCTGTACCATTTTTCTAGGTTCCACATATATGCATTAATATACGATATTTGATTTTCTCTTTCTGACTTACTTCACTCTGTATGACAGTCTCTAGATCCATCCACATCTCTACAAATGACCCAATTTCATTCCTTTTTATGGCTGAGTAATATTTCATTGTATATATGTACAACTTCTGGAAGCACTCATTCTTGTCTGAGGCTAGTGCCTTGGGACTTTAGCAGTCCCTACTTTTCCCTGTTGTCACTCATCCACCTGAAATCAGTATCCCTCATTCAGTGAAGCCTTTGAGAACCGGCCATGTCTTCCCTTTTGCATTCTGACATCTTATCACAAAGTTGAGAGATTTCGAAGTCCACAGGGAAAATTCATCTAACAAGCTAGTATTAAAGTGTGCAACGCTATTTAATGTGATGACTTTATCTCCATTAATTTTGGCAAACAACCTCCAGGGCCAAACCTGAGATCTGGTCATCACCTGGACTAGATCTACATTACATACCTTAAACTCGAATAATTCACTCTGTTGACAGCACGCTTTTTTCCTGGTTCTCTCACAACCTCTCTCCCTCTCTAACTTCTCTTTAACCTCATGTATAGTCCTTTGAGCTCCTCCTCTCACTTCTTTGCCATCCTAGCCAGCTGGAATTACCTATGCAGCTGACACTTGCCTTTTTGTTTCATTTTGTTTCTCTTTGGCTGCTGAGACCCTTGGACATGTTCCTATGGCCACTTGCCTAGAACCTAGACACTTGCTTTCCCAGACACTGTTGTATAGATAGGGTTGTTTCCTAGCCTGGTTTAGAAATTTCTCATTTCCAAATTGGAAATTAGTGATGTAAAAATTGATGAGAAAAACTGGCACCACATAGAAACTATGCTGGCAAAGGTAGCCTGAACTGCATCCAGTTTCAGTGGAGCCTGTGAGTGAGGTTCTACTGATAGAAACTGATATCCAGTGTTGCTTCTCACTGTGATGTCATCTGTGTAGTTCTGCGTTATCACAGATGTTACCCGTGATGTTATCTGTGTGTTATCTGTGCTGGAGTGTTTGTACACTGGAAAGTTGTATACCTTCCTGTGCCACTTCGTAGGGTGGCTCTGGTTGCTCTTCTGTTTTGCACAGCTTCTAAGTCCTGCATTCTAGCCCATTCTTAACAAGTTCTGCTTCTGATTAAACTAGCCAAAATGTATTGCAACTAATTATACCCACTATGAAGGCATTCATCTGCTGGTTTTTAAGAGGACAGGGTCTAGATTTGGACTCTTCGGTTCAAATCATGGCTGTAGTACTTAGTAGCCGTTAGACCTTGGACAAGTTATTTCCCTTCCTTGTGCCTTGGCTTCCTCATTTGATACGTGAGGATAAGAACTAGTAGCTGCCTCTGGAGGATGCTGTGAGGACTGCTGGGCACACTGTAAATGCTATGTGAATATTTGCTATTATTACAATTAGTAATAGCATTTGGTTGAGCACATAACCTACTTTCTCACCAGGAACTTTAACTTTATTATGCCTTCATTTTAATACTTTATTTATTTATTTATTTACTGTATCTCTTTACTATATGTTTCTAATATAGTCACCCAGGAAAACCCAACCGTAAATCTACATTACAAAATACCTTCTCTAGTCCAGTACCCCATTTAACTTCAATAAGAAAGTTTCATGAAGACCAAGCTCATGAAGGTCTAGTGAAGACTTGTTACTGTAACAAATGAGAACTCATTTGAATCTTTATTACCATATTTCACTGGTCCTTGGTCAAAACCCTCTTCTATTCCCTGAAATGACTATTTCAGAGTATTATCTGCATGCTTATTCTAGTATTTTGAAATAATTTAGGCCATTTGATGCCATTTGCTTTATAATCTCGCCACTCAAATTTCTTAAATGTGTGATCTACACACTTTGTTTTCACTTCCTTAACTCACCACAGTAACATGTCCTGTAACTTCACTCTACTAAGATCATTCTTATCAGAGTCACCAAAAATCTCCCAGTGCCAGATTACAAAGATAATTTGAGTCCTTATCACACTGTAAATCACTGTTCCTTGGGACAGCACTGCACACTTCATCCTCCTTAAAACTCCATATTCCTTCAGTTTCCATTATCACAAAATTTCCCAGTTATTTTCACATCTTTGCATCTCTTGTGAACACCTCTTCCATTGTTTATGCTTGCATTTTTGGTGTCCCTTGTGATTTACCAAAAAGCACATACTCCTTAGCCATTCTCCTAGTTTTAATTACCAACACACTGATGTTTCCCAAATGGACATCTTGAGTCCAGACCTTCACCTGAGCTTCATCATACATTCTAGACATAGTACACATGTACTTGCTTGAAAGCTTTTGTATGTATGGTTATTTTGGGGTACCTGAGATAGGTCCAGGTTTTATACTCAGACAGAGAGTTGAGAGTCTACAGGTGATGTGCACAATGATTGAAGAAATGCTGTGAGCGTCTTCAGTAGAAGAGGGTCAGGAAGTTGAGAAATATGAAAAGAGAAATGTCTGGTAATGGGCAATCTAACTTCTTTGTAAACGACTCTCCTGCTTTAATGTCTTACTGTGAAATAAGTATGTACCTTTGATGGTCGGGATTTGTCAGCGTAAGAAAACTGATCGTTAGGATAAAATGATAAAACAGAAAGATCTCCAGAAGCCAGAAGGACATATTTTAATGGTATTGAACATAAAGTGTTGAATTATATTATTTCTGTCCAGTGAAGGATCTGATTTTTAACTCAGACCCCATTAGGAAGTTATTTCCTCTACCATAAAAAATGAAATACAGTAACATTCTCTATCACTGCAGTGTGACAAAGAATGTAAAAGGTACCAATTATATTAGAACATCAAAAGTCTGAAAGAAACATCATTTCATGGTACCTGAAATTAAGGATAGGCATTTTTCACAGCATATTGGAGAGATGCAGTTTTCTGAACAATACAGTTGTTACTCCTTTATTTGAAATCTGACAGCAGAGTAAGTGAAGTAGCATAGCCTAAGCAATCACGGTCCTGATACAAGAAAGTGACACCCAGAGCCAACCAAACTGCAATGAGCACATTATGTGCCATCAAAAAAGGAGCAGCAGAACTTGTATAAAGAGAGAAGAGGAGGAATTTAGACTTCAACAGACAGAGATACTACATCAGCCTCTGATTATAAGCTTTACTGGATGTTCAGTTAAGAAAAAAATATTGTATATAGTTTATATATTTTTCAATTGTTGTGACTAAGATTCTATAGAGTATATATTTTCCACTTCAGAATTTGGGTCAAATATTAAAAGAGAATCTTTTATTGGTTTCATAAAAGATGAATTAAATGAACACTTCAAGGATTGAGATACGTACTATGTAAGACATTTTCTTAGTAATGCAATAAAGTTTCACATACACAGAGCAGACAAAGTGAGGCCAGGCAAGCAGCAAAATCCACAGGCTGCTGTGTTAATAAGTTGACTTTTGGGCTTCCCTGGTGGCTCAGTGGTTGAGAGTCCACCTGCCGATGCAGGGGACGCGGGTTCGTGCCCCGGTCCGGGAAGATCCCACATGCCGTGGAGCAGCTGGGCCCGTGAGCCATGGCCGCTGACCCTGCGCGTCCGGAGCCTGTGCTCCGCAACGGGAGAGGCCACAACAGTGAGAGGCCCACGTACCACAAAAAAATAAATAAATAAATAAGTTGACTTTTATCTGGAAGTTCTCTTCTGTGTACTTGAGGACACCAGTAAGAATATTCATTGAATTCAATACTGCCTCCCATAATGCTATTTTATCATAATTTATATAAGTTTAAAATTTTATGAATATATTTTATACTAAATTTAAAGTAATGATTCACAACTACACAATTTATATATAAATATTTATTTTTTATGTTAATAAAAATGTATTGAAATCCTACTAATTGTATAACCTATTTTTGGTGATGTGGATATATTAATAATTAAAAGAGATGAAGAATTTGCTTTCTTGGAGTTTTTCTTCTAGTTGAGAGGAGAGTAAATTAATACATCAGTCAAAATCAAAATCAATATATGTTGTAAAGCCAATAGTCAAAGAAGTAGGTAGCAGTAGTCAGGCAAGTCTTTTCCAAGCAGGTGAGATCTGAGCAAAGACCTAAGTGAAGTGAGGGAGTGAGTTATGAGAACATTGAGGAGAAAGTGCTAGAGATAGAAAGGAGAGTGCCTTACAAATACCCTTTGGTAAGAAAACACTGAACTCAGGGGACAACAAGAAGGCTATGTGGGAGGAATGGTGGGAAATACTGCTGGGGTCAAGAATGTCTGTAAGACGTTTGACTTGAACTATTGGATAAATGAAGGTTTTATTACAGAGCCTAAGAAAACATGTAGAGAGTAAAGCTCTGGGTTAAATTAGTCAGAGTTCAGCCAAAAAAAACAGAAACCATTTTACAACTCATAAGAAAGCAGCAGGTTGGGATTTAATACAGAGAATTAGAAGATAAAACTGCTGGAAGGGCCCAGGGAACAAAGATCACAGAAAGGTGCTACCAGCTTCAAGATATCAGAGAGTGCAGAAATCAGACGAAATTGCTACCCATGATCTCAATTTCCTGGAGCACAAAAATGAGTGATCCAGAGGAAGCTATTCATACACTGCCTCCAAGAAAATCTCACTTCTGTTGCCTGCTGAAGTCCATGACCTTTATTTCTCGGCCTGAACAACATTGACTTTGGATCAAGTGCCACATATCAGGGTAAACGCATTCTGTGGGTCGCTTCAGTAAAGGAACCACATCCGGTACAACAGCTGATATTGGGATCATCGATTAATTGTATTTATGATAATCCCCATCATTCTTCATCATATTTAAACATATCAAACAGATGACTTAAAAGAAGACCTACCACGAATCAATGTTCATTCATCTTTCAAGTCTTTCATGGTGGCACTAAATTCTGTCATTCCACCAGGGATGTATTACTGGTTTCTGTTTTTCAATTTACTAAAATAAAAATTAATGGTAGAGGGGAAACCAGTTCCAGGAACTTACACTTGGTTCTTTCTAATATTATAAATGTTGATTCAAGGGACAACTAGCCAAAGGAAGAATTCTGTGAGTTTCCAAATAAGGAGAAAAACTCGTGGATAAATCCACAAACACACTGAGCTCATTTTAACATACACTCCATCCAAAACGCCATTTATCACCAGACTGCCACAATACCCTCTCTGATTTATGGCCCCGAGAGTGACTTTGTTTTTTGATCTTTAAAGATTATTTTCACTTTAAACCCAGTGTTTATTAATTCTTCAAAATCTTGGAAATTTTCTTTTTCTCAGACCACAATCACCCTCTTAAACAGCCACAGGAATATTTTAGGAGAAATAGAAAGAAGATTTAGAGTACGTGTGCTTGGCTGTGTCTCTGCTCCTTCTTTAAGCAGATCCGTCATCCTCTTCTTTCAAGGCATATGGGACCATAATTTGTCTCAAGTCTGGAACTGGGTGAAAATTCATGATTGTCCCTTATAGTGACTCAATAAGTTAAATTCACCAACCAAGAATTTTTTTTTCTATTACCGAATTAAGGAAGAATTTAATAGCGTGTCCATCTATTTCACTTCCACGAAACTCATGATCAATTAGCCATGTCTAAATTGCAGCTTGCCCAGTTTACTGATTATACCTCAGGCCCTGAGGTATACAGCTATCATGCTTATTGTGTCATTTGCAATTAAGCTCTGACACATGGCTTCTGCCACTTTAGAATCTTAACTTTACCATAAATATCAGAAAGGCTATATCCATGGTGACATTTCTCACCTTTGTTCTTGCTTGCTGAGTACATTCTCAGAAGTTTTAAAGGATATTCTATCACCAATGTTCTTAATGCTATATTACAGTTCTTCAGGCCCTCCCAGGGAAATAATTGGGTAAGAAATTCACCATCATTAATCCACATTAAGACACCTATCTCTCTGGTCTTTGGATTCCTTGCTCTAAATAATACCAAAGGATTTCTGGCATGTCACCTTTTTCTAATTTAGGTGACTATGGTGTCCAGGTTTTAGCTAACAACTGAGTGAGCTATTACTGCCCCTCCTAGATGCTTGAATTAATATGGAATTCTGACTGTATGGTGAGTGTTTTTCCTATGTTGCTAAGCGTGGCTTGATCTAATGTTATATTCCTTCCTCCCTGATCTTAAACCTTTAGAATCCATGCATATTTATATTTTCTAGATTTCTACTGTTTACATTTGTAAAATTTTGCAACTTTTTCATGTATAAGCTACCTTGACCTAGGGAGGATCTCATTCACTCTACTGGTTTCTAAGTCTGGGAGTAAAAAGAGGTCATATGTGTGGGACTTAAAAAGGAACAATAACACTAGAATTTATGACCACCTGGTGAATCTTAGGCAAATCTTCACTTATCTAGGAAAAATTTTGAAGATGATGAACAATATATTTTCAACAAAAAATCTCCCAGGTCTGTGAAAACATACAAAGAGATGAGCAAAACATTATAAATGTAGAGCAAAAAGCCTGTGAGTAAAGAAAACTGAAAATTATGGATAATGATACCAACAAAAGATTCCAGTGACATTCTGAATATTTACAAATAACTTCATTGTGTGAAACTTATTAAAAAAGCAAAATGTCTGCATTCTTAACTCATTTAGAAAGGGAGACGTAAGCAGTTTTTTTTGTTTTTTTTAATATAGACCATTGAGCGGGAGGTCTTCTAAAAGGTCAATAGGCTTAGCAATCTGAAATGTCAAATTAAAAACTTATTTTATAATTAGTCATACTGTGAAATCAATTGATCTGGTAGCTAAATAACAAATTTTTAGATAAGGTGATATCACTAACTTTTAGTAGATTTTCTTTGATTCTCAAAAATAATTACACAAAATTTCAGATATGTGTAATTTCAAATAAGAAATGTAAGATTATAAAATGATGACCTGATTTCTATCATCTCAGAAATTTTAAATAGCTCACATTGAATATTGGTCCTTAAATTTTGGCATGAAGTCAAAAGGTGTTTTATTTCTAGTTATTCAGCTAAAATCAAGATTATTTTGTTCAGAATGTATCAATTATTTTAAATACAAGAGTACTTAGGTAAAAAGAAAAGACTTGACAAATTTAAAGTCAGTATTTAATTTGCTTAGACAAGTTTCCTATGTCTCACTTCTCTCTCTCACCTTATCTTGAATCTTATATGTTTTTAAATTTATATATTAAATGTTTAGTTCAGAACAGAATGGCAATAAATATAGATCAAAAAGCTAACATCATAAAACCTGTTTGTAATTTGGAAACTTTAATACTATATTTTATGCATATGTCAATGGTTCTTTTATAAAATAACAAATAAAAATCTATGTAAAAGTATCTTAGTTTTAAACCACATGTCTCCAATAAAACACTTGCATAATTAGAAACACAGCAACAATTCAGTGGAGTTAAAACTAAACGTAACCAGGAACAGAACTATTAAATTATAATAAAGAACATGGGGCCCATCTGTGTTATAATATAGATGATAGAAGTACATTCGAAATATTGATGACGGATTTTACATGAGATGGGAAAATATTGGCTTCCCTATAGTCATTTTCCTATACATTCACCAAATTTGTTATTCCCAAATCCTCCAGCTTTGCTTGTTATGTTTTTCCAATCGTCAGCATTAAAAGTTAAGGCACCATACTGAGACTGGGTTTAAAGCAGTCATCACAAAGGATGATTCAGAACTCTTCTAAGTAAATATTTACAGCAAGTCTTTTAGCAGAACTCACAGTTTAGTCACACTACTTGAATTGTATGGTCTAAGCCATGGAAAAGGGAAGTAAAAACAATCCTCCAGAATATGTTAATAATTAGCATCAAATTATTTAAAAGATCCAGAATATTTAAATAACTAGAGAGAAGCAAACTCTGATTGGTAACCTCCTCACTAAGGCAAGTATAAAATATGAGTGCATTTATGGCCAGACTTGGAGGATTGTTTTTTTCTTTTTATGGTTTCATTATATTTCTTTCTGTATGTGAACTGCCACATAACATAAAACCAGAAGACACATTAAGAACCTTTGGGGAGACATAGCCTCCTTCACATGTAAATCTTTGCACCTCTTTGTCTTCACAGCTAGTGTATGTATTTTGGTGGTAACAGTAATTTGTATTAAACTTACCCCTTCATTTTAATTCCTCTCAGAGTCCATAATCCACTGAAACAGTAAATGCTGCAGAGCATTATAATTGCATCTAGTTCTAGAGACACTGATCATGTGGCATGATTAGAAGTGAGCAAATTTCAATTATGAAGTTGCTCTGCATCTCTTAAATAACCTTTCCTTATCACAAGCAAACAAAGGAAACAATGAAAGTATTTTGAAAAAATTATAGGGCCAGAGGAAGAAAAAAGAGCATATAGTAAAAGACATATTGTTACCATGATGATTTTAAACTGTTTATCAAAAAACTATTCATTATTGTTGACCTAGTATTAAGCAAAATTACCTATATTTCCACATATAATATGGACTATCAATATAATATGTAATAACATAATTTTCACACATATAATATGTTATATTAATATAATAAACTCCAAGGCTGGCACGTAAAAAGATATTTCAGAGGAATGATGCCTAACTAAGAAGAGGGATTATTTCTAAACCAGGGTACCTCATTTGAGAATTCATGACCTCTAGAACCTAATTTTTTTTAACTCATATCAGAAAGGATGTGGAAATTTGACCTCTGCTTGACAATATTTCAGTAAGAATAAATTTTTTGAAAAATTAATGTTGTAAACTCTATCTCTGCAGTTTTTTCCCACTAGCAAATACAAAATTAATTGTAAAAAAAAGTCTGTTTCTCACAGATTAGTTTTATTTTTCTTTTAATTTTCCTGAACACTGGGTTTTGACATAACAGTGAAAATAAACTTATCAGCCATCATTATTTGGTACTGAAGAGCACTTCACACTGAATTAGTAACAATTTCCTAGTGATTTTATAAGATGATCCATCTTTTAAAATGGCAATCTGTATTTTATAAGAAGTATGTATCAACTGGAATTATCTGCTATGGTTATGATTATTTCAATATGTAGCTCCCCTTAACAGGCTAAGATAGCATTTAAAAGTAAATATGCCCTTTCTAATCAGATATGTTCTGACATCTAGTCATTCCCTCAAATTTGCATATATTTCCTATACAAACAGTACCATTGAATATAAATTTCTTAATTTCCCATGAGCAGATATAATGTTAAAATACTTTTCCCTCTGGAAAACAGACACCAGCTAAAGTCAGAGTGAGTTTCAATCCTGACTCAGCCACTTAAATTGTTATGTTATTAAACTCTCCAGCCTCAGTTTTCTATAAAATGAAGATGTGTATAATAGTCTACCGAATAGGGTTATCATATGGTTGGAGATGGTTTATGTTGTTAACACACACAGTGTCTACTGCTTAGTCATCATCCATTAAATGGCAACAATATTATTTTCAAATATTTTCCAAAGAAGAGGAAAAAATATTTGAAGATTGCCATCTATCTATTCATTTAATGCTGAAAAACACGGCAGTTGAGTACAGTGTCTTTGGTGTCAGTTTCTTCTATTTTCCTATTCTTACTCTGCCTTCTCCTCACTCATTATAATTCATTCAAACACTTGTTTTTTCTTGGCTCCAACCCCATGCAAAGCCTTGCATTTATCTAAGTGCTTGTAGAGTCTTGGGACATCAGAAATCACAGACAGAAGCGACAGCAGTGAGGGGTCCCTGGTGTCTCACCATCCTACAGAGAGGCATGCTTGGCAGGACCCAAAGGGCTTCCCTTGGGCTCTCTCTAGGAGAGGGATTCCAGTTTTCTGTGGATGCACAAGCACAAGAATGGATGTGTAAAGGAGATGGTGAATGTTCTGGGGAGAAGAACCAAGTAAACTGAATTTTGGTGCCAACACTCTAGGAGAATGCTGGGAAATACATGCCAGCTGCCTAGCACCTGGAGAACGTGTGGTGCTCCAGCCTCATGAGGTATTGAGTTTAGGTGCAGCCCCTCCTGCCAGGGGTGCTTAGACAGCCCATAGACAGTCTCCAGGGTGATCTGCCAGACAGTGCTTCTAGTCTTCACAATAGAGTGGGTGGCAATATTGTCCTCTTGAGGTCTCTGTCTTAGTTTCCTTGTTCACTACTACTAGTCATTTAGTTTAGTGAGAAGAATTCCTACCATCCTTGAATGTGTATAAGAATGTCCTGTGAAACATACATCCTCCAACAACCTTGGTGGGATAAAAATTATAAAAACCGCTGGCCACAAGCCAGCGGTATGAAATTAGTGGTATGCCAATAGTGTCCGTATTAAGGTGAAATTCCCTATGCGACCCACATATTATGGCAAATAAGATTGGACTGTTGAAATCATGGGCAGTTAGCATTATTAGAAGCTGCTCTATTTTCTTGGTAAAGAGCTGTCACAACACAAAAGCTGCGAGACCTTATGCTAGGCTCGGGCTTGGTAAGGACCCTGTAGATAACATTTAAATGTCACAGGTGTCATTGAGATTATATATGAGAAATACACTTTTGAAAGTGCTTTGTGAACTCTAAAGGGCTATAAAATATTTATCCATCTTAATAGTACTTCTGCAGATTTTGAAATAGAGACATTAACCCCAGTGTTTGAGTTAATGTTTTCAAGGTCTTGAAAAAGACAAATGCGATTAAAAACAAATAAAAATAATTGTAGGAAATTTAGAGTTGTCTCTGTCATAAGTTTAGCTTTAAGCTTTTTCAACAACATAAGTAATAAATATTATTTTGTTTGCTCTATTAGATTGTTTCTGTAATATTGAGTAACATGCACATAAGTAAAAAACAGAACAAAATCCTCACAACCAAAAATATTAACAGTGGCTTTCTCTGGTAGCTGTTACAGGGATTTAATTTACTCCTTTTACATTTTTTTAAAAAAAATTAAATTTATTTTATTTATTTTTGGCTGCATTGGGTCTCCATTGCTGCATGCAGGCTTTCCGTAGTTGCAGCGAGCGGGGGCTACTCTTTGTTGCGGTGCATGGGATTCTCATTGCAGTGGCTTGTCTTGTTGCAGAGCACGGGCTCTAGGAGCGCTGGTTTCAGTAATTGTGGCATGTGGGCTCAGTAGTTGTGGCTCGCAGGCTCTAGAGCGCAGGGTCAGTAGTTGTGGTGCACGGGCTTAGTTGCTCTGCGGCATGTGGGATCTTCCCAGACCAGGGATCAAACCTGTGTCCCCTGCATTGGCAGGTGGATTCTTAACCACTGCACCACCAGGGAAGTCCCCCTTTTACATTTTTAATATTTACCAATTTTCTTTAAGTTCTACTTGTTATTTTTATGATAAGACATCTTTCTAAAATATAATTTTTCCCATAAAAATACTTTTATATTCTCAGATATTCAGACATTAAATGTTGTGATTTTAGATTATGCAGCTTTTCTTAGACCAAAACACCCCGTATTATAACTTTATGTCTCCATTTCATCCTATTTAAAATGAGTATTTAGTAGTACTTAAAATTCTATTTATTGATGCAAAACTTGTAATATTATGAAGTTCACATAATATTAATGTCAAATGTTTACAAAAGACCAGCATTACTGTAGCATTTGGTAATAGCATGTCATGACACTTGTGTGTTTACTCTTACATTGTTTAATGATTTTTTCTTTTTCCTTTTCAAGATATTAGGCTGTAAAGAACTGAAAAGCAATGGAACACAAATAATAGGAAATGAGATACCAACTTTAGAATTTTAAAAGCTTTAACTCATAATATATCCTTTTAATTCTCTGGCCTTCACTAGATGGCTCAATGACTTTGCTCTCCTAAGTCTGAAATGATAGCTTCTTTGTAAGCTTAGAACTTCCTACCATTCATATTTTTTTCTAAGATGCCTTTATATAATAGTATCATTTCTTATAATGGAAATCTGCAACTATGATGCAAGGCAACATTGTAATAGAGACAGCTATCATTTGATCCCATTTCAGTGTTCCCAGATGAAAGCTTTCAATCATTGACGCTCTGATTCAAAACTTATTTCATCCAAGTGGGTATTAGGCCTAGAAGATGCTAGAAGATGGTAAGATCATCAAAAGAATTTTCACTCTAAGTGAAGACCCAGCCTGTAACAAAGTCTATCAGAATATTCTAGATAAGGAAAATCTGGTCATCCTACTTAAGTATTGTGCTAATTTAGGAATTCTCTAGTTGCAAAACATAGGAAAAAAGCATTGAAATTAGAGAAGTAATTTCTATATTCAATTCATATTTTTTGTCCCCATTTTAATTAGTAGTGAGTGTCATGAGGCAATAAAATTAAGTAATTTAATTTGGCTGTAGTAGTCAGTAACCTATGGGCCACTTGAAGGTGGGATTCTCCCCTTCTGTGGGAGAGGCTGACTAAGGCCCCACTCTTCCCCCTCAGAGCTACCCATATCCTAATTTCTGGAACCTGTGGTTATTATCCTACATGAGATAGGGGTGTTGCAGGTGTAATTAAGGCTCCTGCATGAGTAGCCTGGATTATCCACGTGAGCCCAATGTAATCATGAGTCCTTATAAGAGGGAGGCAAGACGGTCAAAGGAAGGAGGTAATAGTGATGTGATAACAAAAGCTGGGGAAGATGTGATGTGATCCTGGGCCACAAACTAAGGGACGTAGGCAGCCTCTAGGAGCTGAAAAAGGTAAGGAAATGGATTCTCCTCTACAGCCTTCTGATTCTAACACCATGACTTTAGCCCCATGACACACATTTCAGGAACTGTAAGAGAATAAATTTGAATTATTTTGAGACACATAGTTTGTGGTAATTTGTTACAGCAGCAGTAGAAAACCAATACATATTTCTTTGGTACCTACTACTTCTAAACCCTAGAAATTAGGGTTCAGTGGCCATGTGTTCATACCTCCTTCCTCACAAGTGGTCCTTCCACCTCCAAGGCTCTGAGAAGACAGAGTCTTTTCTTCTTCCATATTTATAATAAACCCAGCTCAGTGGTGGGCAGAAGATAGCTAATCTATCATATATTATCTATATTCATATTGTAATCAGTAACTAGATAAGCATTAAAATTACTGCACTTTAGGTTTTAACCGAAGTCACAATTTCATTGCATTTAAACATACAAGCATGCATAGAAATTATCTCAGTTTTTTTTCGTAATAATCTCGTTTGTGTAGCACAAAATTTCAAAGTGTTTACAGGGTGTCATTTGCTCCTCACAATAACTTTTTCGTAGGCTACCCAGGCACTGGTATCCCCACTTAACAGATAAAGAAGCTATGAAGTAAAATGTCAGTTAACCACCTTATACTGAAAATAAGAACCCAAATCCACAGCCTCTAATTAAAAGCTACTCCTCTCTGCATAATCTGATTAAAAATCCACTTCCTTTATCTCACTCTGATATATTTGACTTATATCTTCCTGTTTGTTCTCACAATTTACAGCACATAGGAAGCATTTATCAAAAGAATTAGCCTCCCTTGATCACACAGCTAATTATGATTTAACAAAACTGAGTTAAGACTGAACAGCCACCACGTAAGAGAAATCTTATATTCTGGTCTTGGGTTATTTTCAAAGACAAGATATCCCTCAGCAAGAGTCTTCCATAAGGTAAAATGTCACATTGCAGGTAGTGCAAACAATGCATAGCAGTGGCACAAGGTTTCTGAGGTGGTGAAATAAGACTTTTCAGCCATAAATCCAGGAAGAGATGGAGTGTCTTAATGAGTAAGCCAAGAAATATTATATAGTTTTAAAAACGCATATTGTAAACTCTAGTCCTGCTGTGATGCACAAAATTAATGGATGAGTAGTTTCAGTACCATTGAAGGGTCTATTCACACTCATGTACACATCCTTATAATAACCTTATCTGTATAACCCACTAATTCAAGCTATAGGACTTGGTTAAATATTCATGGGGGAGATGAAGTATCAACATTGTAAGCAAGGAGAAAGGCCAGGACAGCCAATCATTGAAGGAAAATTTCAGGGTCTTTTCAGAAAATGGGCAAGTCAACTTAATTTATATGAAAGATGAGAGAAAGGGAGCAGTTGAAAACAAGATGGTAAAATTAGGTTGGGAGAGGCCTTAAATGCCAGGCTAAGAACTATATACATATTTGGGGACAGTAGACATTTTTAGTGTGTAGGTCTGACATGAACAAGACCATGATTTAGAAAGATTTTTCTGAATGGAATGTATGTAGGATGACTTAGAAAGGAAAAGATTGGAGAGGGGGAGATAATATAGTAGTTCTGGCAAGATAACATAAGGTTATGATGTTATTTCCATTTCTTATGGTATAAGAAGTAATAATAGCTAACATGAATATAGCACTGATGATTTGCCAAGCAGTTTTCTAAGCAATTACATGAGATAATTCATTTAATTCTCACAATTAATGAGTAGCTATTATTTTTGTCCCCATTTTACGGGTAAGGAAATTAAGGCATATAGAAGTTAATAGATTTGCCCAATGTCACAACTAGTATTTGGTAAGGCTACCAGTTTTGAACAGTGGTAGTCTGACTTTAGAAATCATAACTCTACACAATACTCATAGGTAATAAACTACAATTTTGTAAACACAAACGTAGGCCCTTTTGATAACTATTGAGCAAATCATCACATTCTATATATGCATGTGTATTATATATTTATGTTTATTATTGCCCTGAAAGAATGCATCTAGGCTCATTTAGGAATAAGCAAAATACTTTAGAAACAGTGTTTATGAACTATTGGTCATTGTAATCACTCTTTTACTTCTCCTCACTATTTCAGTGGTATTTATTGAGCACTTACTATTGCCCTGTGCCCTTCAATGAGAGACACAGTTCTCGCTCTCCTGGAACATGAGCCTTTTTTAGGGTTTAGATTCTCTGTCCCATTACTGTTGGTGGCTTGCCATATCCTTGTAGAACAGTTGTTAACTCCGTGTGTCTGAATGTTCAAGTTGGTATCCTTTTTTTCTATTATATTTAAAACATTAACATACTGTACTATAGACAAGACACGGTCAAGGATAGAAGATGCCAGGTCTCAGCCACCTCAATGTGTCAGTGACGTTCCAAAGCCAGCTGGAACTCTGCCATCTCTTGCTTCTGTCCACCTCACATTTAGAGTGCCCTGACGCTAATGCAGCAGATTCTGTGAAGTACATATAAAATCACAGATTGTATTCAACCAAAAATTATTATTTATTTATTTATTTTTGCGGCACGCGGGCCTCTCACTGTTGTGGCCTCTCCCGTTGCGGAGCACAGGCTCCGGACGCGCAGGCTCAGCGGCCATGGCTCACGGGCCCAGCCGCTCCGCAGCATGTGAGATCTTCCCGGACCGGGGCACGAACCCGCGTCCCCTGCATCGGCAGGCGGACTCTCAACGACTGCGCCACCAGGGAAGCCCCGAAAATTATTTTTTTAACATTATTTACTGTTATTAACATTATTTAATCCTACATACTGAAAAAACTCTAATTCTTAGCAACATAAGGTAAGGGTTTTTGTGTTAAATGTTTTATGATTTTGAAATTGAACTACATAAAATTGTTTTGTTTTTATATTACTCTTTGGCTACTGTGTACTTTGAACTTTCATTTGATGGGTAATTGTTTCCTTAGAGTTCTTTTTGCTTAAAACTAACATACATTTAGGGACATTGAATGTAGATGACTTAGCATTTTTTGCTTTGAGCATTTTTGCATACATCAGAAACCGTATGTTCACTCCATATACTCTCCTCACTTTTAAACCTTTTTGTAATTGAATATCCTTCTTATATCTATAAAGATATTTTTACTTATATATTCTTCATGTTCATTCTTTCAACTTAGCGCACACAGAAAGTATTTTATGAAAAAGATTACGAAAAATTTAAATGACAAATGCTTCAGAAAATGTGTTGAAGAAACATATAAACATCTGAAGCTCAATTATACACAGATCCAAATCCTGAAGACTTCATTTTTTCATAAATATTTAATACATCACATTGCTAGACCATGCGATTCAGTAATAGAAGTCTTATAGTTCAGAAGTAGAAAAGAACATTATTCTTGTCAGAGCTAGACAGTCCCTGAGCCTTAATATACAAATAACTTTCCCCAGTGACTTTATAGGTTCCTGGAACTACTCAATTATGAGAGAAACCATGATTATTTTTGTCTTCCAGAATCGCTTCTTCTGGAATAGAAAGTAAGGCATAAATAATTTTCCCTCATTATCTGTCTTTAGAGTCTTGATTTGCATTTGGCTAGTGCACTGTTTAACAATCTTAACTGGATCATTCTTTTATTAACCTAAAAATAACTATTGAAACATTATACACAATCATGTTGTACCAGACCAGGCAAGTCATTTGCAAAAGAACAAATCCTTCTATAAGCAATGTCATGTAGTCCAGCATATACTAGGAAAAAAATGACTAGTTTTGAATCACAGGTCTCTAGAGAAAACTATACTTTTTTTTATAAGTCTAGAAAGGAGAGAAAAAAGAATTTTAGGTATCTGGTACATTAATCTTCAAGAAAATACTGAAATATATATATTTTGCTTTGAGGATGATTTTTACCCTTTGAATATTTCACATCACTTTTTTATATGAGAGGAAAAGAAATTACTTTCATTCAACTCATTACTGCTGACAGCATATTATACGAGAAGACATTATGTTGTGAAACAGCAAAATGTTTCCCATCTCAAAGCAGTTTCAAAGACAGAAGGAAATTACATTTTTTTCAGTTTATATTCTCATTTCTGATCACTAATTTCTGCAATCAGGTATAGGGTGATGAACTGTGGAATTGGGAAATTTCATTTTCCAGAAACCTGTTCATAAAAAGCACACAAAAGAAATCCATTAACTTCTCTTTAGAAGTAACAGAAGGAAACTAACTTCTGTCTGAGTGGCAGTTGCATAGGCTCAAGAAGAACAAATGCAAAGGTTTCTTTGCCTAATCATCTATCTACAGGAGTAGAAGTTTTGTTTTTTTACAATGTTTTCCACAAGAGTAAACTTTCTACAGGAAATGACTCACATTGGAAATTCTCAAGTTTGTGTTGGTTTACCTTAAAGGACTGAATATTATGAATAATCAGTGTGTGGTTTTATTGTATTGTATCCTAAAATGAGTTTCTCATTAGGCTGTATACTTTCTTATTTACTATTCATTTCTTCAGTCTTCATGACTCCAGTGGGATGTCAACTCCTCCACGCTATTGGTCCTGATTCATCCAGATTCTTGTAGGAAGTTAAGTATATTACTCTTGTTTCTCTCCCAGCATCTTGTTCTTAATTCTATTATAATTCTCTACCATACTATATTCATTTTCTTATGTCTTAGTATTGAATTCCACAATATAAATTTCTCCAGGCATGGATACTATATTCTATTCATTTATCTCCACATCTAGTGTATTATTTGGGATTTTCCCAAAAGTCAACTCAGAGTCAGGATTCACGTGCAAGTAGTTTATTTGGGAAGCACAGAGAACTCTGGTTTTAAAAAAATGGGGCAAGCGACTCAGAATAGGGTAAATTATTAAGTGGAGAACTATTAAATATACCACTATATGTTAAATGTCGGGGGAAACTTGAGAAAATGGTCCAAATCCTGTCCCTCAGAATTCTCTTTCCTGAGGAGGGAGGAAGTTGGATAACTGAACACCAACTGAGAGGAACTGATCCAGGATTGCTAGTCCCTTGGCATTTCCAGATGGCTGCCTTGCAATTGTGGGCACCACAGTTTTTGATTTTTAAAGCAAAAGAGCCCTCAGGCACATATCTTCAGATACAGGCACTTGGAAGCCTACTGGAACACACAAAAAGATTCAAAGGATATGAAATACATAATGGATGTTAGAGTCTGAATTCTGTGCTGTTCACATCCATTAATGCTTCATGTTAAATTTGCTCTTTCCTATTATTGCTTCTTCAATATAGTTGCCAGTCACAATTTCAGGGGAGGGAGAGATATAAGAAAAAGAGCGTTAGCTGGACAAATTATGGTTTCCATTACTGCAACTGATACTAATCTTCCTCCTTTACCACCCATTCCAGATTCCTCTTACTCTCAGCGGGCACATATGTTCTAGTATGCTTGCCTGGTGTTGTAAAGCACACCTCATGCCTGAGGAGTCATGCTATCATGTGATTATATAGGTTCCTGGAACTACTCAATTATGAGAGACCATGATTATTTTTGTCTTCCAGAATTGCTTCTTTTATAATAGAAAGTAAGGCATAAATAATTTCCCCTCATTATCTCTCTTTACAGAGTCTTGATTTGCATTTGGTTAGTGCACTGTTTAGCAATCTTAATTGGATCATTTCAATTAAGCAAGGACAGTGCTATCATGTCCTTGTTAGGCTGAAGTTGCTACAAGTTGCCCATTTACGATTATTACTAGACATAGAAGCACAAAAATGTTGTCCAAATGAATCTCCTTTCCCACATTATACAGCAGCAATCTTACCTCCTCCTAATAATCAGGGTCAATTTCCTGGTCTGACATAAGAAGTCCTTCTTTGCCTGCTGGTATACTGACCAATCAGGTGTAGCCATAGCTTTCACCTCAGTGTGCTAAATTTAGCGGTGCTGCGATCTCTACTAGACAATTCACTTCTCTGTTTTGTTCTATAATGCCTCCTCTGCTGTGAATGCTCTTTAGTGAATACCAGCGAGAGACACAGAGATTCACCATCTCTGTGCCTAAGGCTAATCCTGTAGGTACATCCACATGTTTTTCTCTAAGAACAGATTGTTTCCTATTTAAATGTTATTTCAGGTCTTTGGCCAACTAGCTAAACTATTTGCTGCTGCTCAGGATTTAGTGAACATATTCATCTGAGGTCAGCTCTCCATCTGCACAAATTTATCTGAAGCTCTGCCCATTAAGATACATTTCTCTGCTCCCTGACATTCAGAGATACAGTTTAGTGGGAGTCTCATGCAGCAGCAGGGCATCATAAGCTTGTGCCAATATATCTACCCAGCCATTATGAATCAAACCTTAGTTTTTCTCTTTTCCAATAGCTGGCCATGGGGAGCCCCTAAGAGACCTTGGTTAGAAGCTGTGGGAGAGGCATCCATGAGACTGGAATAGGTGGTACTGTCACCTGCATTGTAAGTTACTTGTATCCTCTAATCTAATTGGGTCTGATTCATAACATGACATTTCAAATGTGTGATGGATTGCTTTGCATCTGATTACCTCTGTGACTTGGTGGGTTTTTATAATACCTGGCTCAGGATGGGCAGCTCAGGTTACAAAGTCACTCAATGCCTCATGCTTAGTTGCCCAGCATGTAGTAGGGGTGAATAGCAAGTCAGGAGCTGCTTTTAAAACAGTGAATACATCTTTGCTGCAGCTGGCATGTCCTTGCGCTAACCCTCCATGCCCAGGGTCTTTGTTACGACAGCTTTTAAAACAGTGAATACGTCTTTGCTGCAGTTGGCATGTCCTTGCGCTAACCCTCCATGCCCAGGGTCTTTGCTACGACACTTTTATTTGGGCTTGCCAGATATTTTAGCACAGAATTTTAATGTGCTGGATAACTTTAAGTTGATAGCTTTCCAAATCATCTAATAAATGAAGATGGAGCTGTATTTTCAAGTGTAATATGTGCTGTCTTCCAAATATGAAGAAGCCTACCAACTCTGTGCCTTTTTCTTAGTGGCAGGGGATGCAAGCTGCCACAACTTGTTCTTTATCTTGGAGGAGATATCTTGACATACCTCTAATGTCTGGATACATATAAACTATACTTGTGTGACATATTCTGGACCTTTTTATGATTCTTCTTATACCCTACGATACACATGGTTTTACCAGGGGACTCAGGACACTTGCCACTTACTTTTTTCTAGGCCAGATGAACATGGTACCCTCAATATAGTAGATCAGTGTGATATAATGTGAAATGTCCAGATGATCAAGGTCTCTTCTGACTTTGTGACCAAAAGTGAGAGTTAACATTATCCTGTGACAAAACTGAATCTATGCTGCTCTTTATTCCAGGTGAATGTAAATGATTCTGATTCTCCATGACAGGGACTGAAAGAATATATTTGCTACATCAATAGCCAGATACCAACTCCCAGAGTTTATATAAAATCTTCTAGTAAAGATGCCACATACAATACAATAGTTGTGATTAGGACTATCACTTGAATAATTTATGGTAGTCTGTCATTGTTGTAATCTATGTGACCTTTCTTAGGGACTAGACTAATAAAATAAACAGAGACATTAGGTGGAACTATGACCCCTAAATCCTTGTAATTATTAAGAGTGGCACTAATCTTTACCATACTACCCAGAGCATAGCATTACTTTCAATTTACTACATTGGCCAGAGAAAAGAGAGTAGTATGGCTTCCTCTTGGCCATTCTTACCATTATGGCTTTAACTCCAGAGAACAAGAAAACAGAGCATGAATCAAGCCAGCTATGCAGTATATACATAGTGGGGAAGCACTTGGTAGACCTGGAGAACCAACTGACACGCTGTGAGATAGGCTTTGGCCAGGATCCCATTTATCCCCTGGCTTCTATATGTCCCTACTCTTACATTTGGGCCATAATGGTGTTTTGAGTCTCCAAGTATGATTGTCATCTTAGACTGTGTATTCAAATATCCTAAAAAGTTTAGTATGCTCATTTTCCCATGCACAAATATTCTGATAAATGACTAAAGGTTTCTCGGGGGATTATTGGGGGAAAATACTACTCAGTATACTTGCTATGGCATTTTGGGTTCTTTTGCAAGATGAACTGTCCTGCACTTTAAACAATGAGCTATAGGTGTCATAGGGCTGCTCCACATGTGGAAGCTGGTTTTCCATTGTGGCCACTGATGTTAGCCTTCAGTTCTCTCATTCTTGATCTTTGCTGGTTGTATAGGTCAAGGAAAAAAACTTGTCACATTTTACTCTATCTCACCTCTTGGGACATCATGGTATATTAGCTATTACCATAGATTATTGCAAGCTGGGTTCCCTCAGATGACATCCACTTTGCTTCTGACAGTTAAATGCTGCTACATGACCCATACGATTCCAGAATTGTATTATCTCCATTGACCCTAGAGAGTCCAATACCATAGAGGTTTACCCTACTGTCATTCCTGACTTAAGAAAAAAATAGCCAACTGTGAGCTTTTTAATAATGCTATCATTCTCCTCACCATTGTTATTGTTATAGTAAAGTAGGTGTTTCTGGTCACTATTAGGGAACAGAGTTAGCTGGTATGTCATAGGGTCTTTGGGAATAAACCCTTTCACTCTTCCCATTTTGTGCCCTCCTCAGTACTCTATCAAGGCATCCTGGTCAAGCACTCTTATAACCCATTCCGAAGAAGCTTCTAATGTTTTCCTGTGGTAGAAAGAAGTTAGCCATTGTCCTGTTTTCCTCCTGAAGGAGAAAAAATACTTCCCCTGGGCCATGCTGAAACATGATCCTAGTTATTTGCCTAGAATATATAAAGGGAGATGGAGTCAAATCTCAAAGAGGGCAGTTATAGTTGTTTGAAGCATCTGTCTCCTGTGAGGTCTCTGCATGGTGTCCAGACAAGGCTAATTTTCCATCCATGAGGGACAGTGAGACACTTCTACCATCCCAGGACATTCAGGGAGTCTGGAGGTTCAAGGTTGTTAAGCACATTCACACAGATGATCTTATCTAAATTGCAAGGTCCCAGGACTTCTGTATCATAGTCCTTACTTTAGCAACAAAGGCTCCTGGGAGTAGGAAAGAAAAAAAAAGCAAAACAAACACTGCAATTTTGCTTCACTCACAATCTGATCCTGGGCCTTGTTTTCAGCCCTGTAGTCCACCAGCTACAAGCAATGAGGGTCTTTGGCTCTGACATAAAGAACTTCTGGCTCTTAAATTGTGACCTGAATTGGTGGTTGGCTAAACTAAATCTGTCCTTTCCTTTCTTTACTGTATCATTGGAACTTAATGAGAGACAACCGACTCCATAATGCTGGAAATTCTCTTTATTATCATATGGTCAAAAGTCTTGAAAAATTACATAATCCATGCATCCTCCTTTATCTCTATCTTACCCCAGTTCACTACAGATGAGGCTTAAAAATTGTGATACTATAGCATTCCAGGGGTTATATTCCCTGGAGTGGGCTTCTTGTCATTTGACTACAGTGATTCAGGACCTGCATCTGGAAACCACTTCCGATAAACTGTCCTAGTATGGGGTCTTTCAATAGCAGATTCAAAGACAAGAATTTGAGGTCAAATAATTACTTGGAAGTGCAGAGAACTTAATACTTGGAAGTGGGGGACTTAATACAGGAAAGGGAAACTTGTCAATAGTGGTGAAGTATCAAATGTTCATCAGAGCTCTTAAGTGTTGGTCTAGAGCATCATACAATTCTGCAGAGAGATGGAAACCATATATCTAAAAATTGTCCTACCCAAAGAATAAAGGAATTAGACAGTTCATGTACCAATTCCTGAGAGTCACTCATTGAGAGCTGCTGGTAATGGTGATGATGGTGGGTCCCAATCATGGTATTATATCTTTCAGCAGTTTCAAGGGAAAACACAAAACAAAACAAAACAAACCTCTCAGGCACAAAGATAAACATGTTGGCACTTAATGCATTTGAAAGAGGGGTAATGAGTAAGGCATAGAGAGCATCTACTATAAACTGCGTGTGGAATATTTTAAGTGCAGAAAAATACATTGCTACTATTATTAACAATTGTGGGATACTGGGCTCCTTGGATGTTAATTTTCATAGGAAGGCAATTAAATATTTCTAAAGACATTTTATTCAAATGTAAACATTATCAAAGTACAAAGAGTTTAACATTGAATACATACAACATGTAATGCAAAAATATAGCTTCCAGAATGATAGCATGGGTTTTGACACATGGAATCCAATACATTCTATGTCTGAGAATTGGCATGAATAAAGGCAGGAGCACGAGAAAAGATAAGCACATTTGGTGAAATGTTCACCAGAAGTTTGGCAGGTGATTGTTTAGAGCCCTGGGAATTTGCACTTGTGACACTGGAAATGAAGGGTCACAGAAAGGTTTTGAGCTAATATATGAAACTACTTAATGAACTCATGGGAGAATACAACCCTTAAAATCTCAAGGATCATCGCAGAATGCAGACATACAAAAGTGTAAACTTTGTTAAGTTGCAGAAAGTCACATATTATTTATCAATAATAAAAATATAACCATAATTAAATATAATCAATACAAATATTATATATAAATTCTAGATTTCTTATCTTTAATAGTAATTTTATCTGTAGTGAATATTAAACTGTGCTTCATCTGACACATCTGAAGAATGTTGCTTCTTCCAGAAACTATGAAGCTGTGGCTGGCTAACTTGTTACCTAGGGAGTAGGGTAAAATCTCAGAGCCTCATAATTTGAGGCAAAGGGCATTCAAAGCTCAAATATATAAAGATTTATGCCCTGAATCTGGGAAGATTTTAAATCACTCATGTTCACTTAGAGTAGGGCAAAGGAAATAACAATTCTATTTGTAAGGAAGTAGTATTTGGAGATGGCTATTGGATGAATAACAACAAGAAAACACACATACACTCAGATAATTTTCTGTAAGTCTAATAAATACCTTGTAAGATCATTTTGATTATTAGATGTGTATTTAATAATTCCAGCTATTTAATAGATATTTAATGAGTGTACAACTCCTTTTATAAAAGTAGATTATGGCATGATTATTCGCTTTTCAAAATAATTTAAAATTTTTCATATTACTTAATATATTCATAAAGTCCAAATGTAAAATATAAATTAAATATCCACTTTTGTTTCACAATGAGTAAAGAAATGCAAGGTTTTTTTAATCTCCTTCTTTCAAAATCATACTGAATGAGAGAAGAAACATAAGAATTAAATAAATCTTTACCAATATTGGAAAATTAGAAGGAAGCCATTAGCTGATGAAAAAGAAGAAGAATTTCTGAGAATGTAAATAATAATGAGAGTAGGTTAGATTGACAATCAATTCTAATGGAACTAAGACACTTGCAAGGTTGGATTGAGAGTATCATTTTTAATTATATGGAATTATGTGGAATAGAAAGTTCAGAGCCATTCTTATGTATAAATGAAAATTTACCATAAAATTTGTTTTGGTACTTGGAACAAAATTAATGTACATTTCTAATTCATACCCATGCATAACAACAAATTCTAGGTAAATCTAAGATTTCAATGAAAAATATCCTAATGACATAAATAGCAATACAATAAAAAAGATGACTTCATTCTTTGTGTGGTAAAAGTTTTTCAAAAGAAAATATAAATCTGTGTCTTTAAAAAATATACTTTGTATGTGGAGGGGCTTCCAAAAAGGGGAAAAGAGACCTCTTAAGAAAAACTTAGCTGAATGAAAACAAAGTCTTGTGCATGTCAAAATTCATCATAATCAATGTCCAAATAAAGCCATAGAATGAAAGAACATTTGAAACTCCCACAAATCAACTTGAAAAAGACAAATGACTTAAGAGATAAATTTGCAAAGGAATGAAAAAGTAATTACAAAGGACATTGAAAATAGAAAAAAGATTCTTAAATATGTTGGCAATAAAAAATGATAAAACAAAACTGGGATCACTTTTTTTTTTTTTTTGCGGTACGCGGGCCTCTCACTGCTGTGGCCTCTCCCGTTGTGGAGCACAGGCTCCGGACGTGCAGGCCCAGCGGCCATGGCTCACGGGCCCAGCCTCTCCGCGGCATGTGGGATCCTCCCGGACCGGGGCACGAACCCGCGTCCCCTGCATCGGCAGGCGGACTCTCAACCACTGCGCCACCAGGGAAGCCCTGGGATCACTTTTGAACTAATTAGTTAGGCCAAAATATGCAAAATTGACAGTACCGAGTCTTAACAATGGGAAAAGTCGATTTTTTCATTTAATATTTGTGGAAGAATGATTGTTATAACCCTTTTTGAGGGCAATTTGGCAGAACATATAAATTGTGAAAATTTGTCTCCATGTCACCACAATGATTCCATGTTAAGAATCTGTCCTAAAGATTTTATGATTCAGACACATGCAAAAAAATTTCTCTATAAGAATATTCATTACAGCTCTGCTAATAATAGCAAATGATTAGAAACTAGATATTCAATAAAGAGGAGGGGTTAATTAGATAATACATTTGTACATGGACTATTTTGTAACTAATAGATTAGCCAATCCCATCAGACTGCTGGATGTTTGGATGAGACCCGCTGAGACCAGGAAAGTCTGCCAGCAAGCCTAGCCTAGGCTGACAACTCTTAAACTGAGGGGGTAAATACATGTTTATTTCATATGCCACTAAGGAATGATTTTTGTTTTTTATGCAGCATTATTGTGGCAAGAATTACTGATAACACATATAACTGACAAAATTAGTAATCAGAGATTTTGGAGAAGTTTTATATATCTATTACAAAGAAAATGTATAACAACCCAAAAGAGGTCAGTCTAACGACCAGTAAACCAAAAAGGATGTGTAATATTATTAGCAATCAGGGGAATGCAAATTAAAATTACAAAGAGATACTGTTATGCATCTACCAGGTTGGCAAAAATTTAAAAATCTGACACTATTGTGTATTAGCAAGAAATTTCCAAGCAATGAGAACTTTCTTTACTATTGGTGAATATGTAAATGACAACTTTGATAAAGAATTATCTTTTATTACCTAATAAATTTGAAAATTCATAGACCTAATATTTAATCAATTTCATTTCTAAGTATATTCCCTAAAGAAACTCTTGTACATATACAGAAGGAAACATATAGAAGAATGTTCATAGTAACGCTGTTCATAATAACAAACACTGGAATCCAGCAAAAGACCTGTTGATAATATATTAGATTAATACCTTGTAGTTTATCTATTTATCAGAATACTATACAACAGTGAAAATGACCAATCTACAGAAATATGAGTCATCTCAGTTAAATCTCACAAAGAAAATGTTGAGTGCAAAAGCAGTCACAGAAAAATTTAAAAAGTGTGTGTCAATTTAAATAAAATTTTAAAGTATGAAAATTTAATGTACTTGATGGATTCATACATAGCTTTAAAAACTATAAGCAAAAAGAATAAGAATATTCATCTAAAAAGTCACAATAGTGGCAGTAGTTAGGAAAATGCTGTAGAACAGGCCATGTTGAGTGGTTCTAAGTCATGCAATGCTGATTTCTTAACCTGAGTTATATATGATTTGTAGAACCAAAAGGAAAAAAAAAGAGGTAGTCATTGACATTCTTCTACTAGATAGAATCAGAGAGAAAAATTGCATTTCAGGAAAGGAATAAAGCTATAGCTATTATATAATATAAATATATAGATATTTTATATAGATCTAGTTTATATTAATATATATTTATACTTATGTACACATATATATTTATATATAGTTATAATGTAGCAATTATAGTGGAAAGTTTTTATCATGGAAAGTATCTAATTTATTCCACATCTCATTTGTATCCCTAAATGGAAATATACATGTGTGCATGTGTGTATATACATATATATGCATGTGTCCATGCATGAATGTATGTATATATGTATAAATGTCATTTTATGACTCATTATTATTTTAAACAGGTCAATCAACACATTCAAACCCCTAGCTCATATCTTGATAATATATATATTATTTCATAAAATGGACATATATTTTCCTTAAAGGAAAAAGATATGCCATTAGCTACCTTGACAACATAATGATGGCACAATCAAAAATTTCCAGGTAAAAGCAATAAAACCCTAAATATTCAGTTATTTATTTTAGATTAAAACAGGGAGTATACTGATAAAAGAAGAAAGATCTCAGGAAAGAATACAATGCTACAAAAGAACAAAAATAAATAGAACCTCTTAATAGGGTGATATACACTTCTCTTTTCCAGTTCAGAAAATGTATTACTGTGAACACTTATCTGAAAAAAATAATTCTTATCTATAGTGTACTTGAAATAAGGTTTTAAATGCATACAGATTTCCTTCTAGTAAGTACTTTTCTCTGATAAGACAATAAAGAAATCATTGTGATTCCTATTTGAAGTTGATTAAATATATACATGAGACATTTTTCAAGCAATAAAATGCTATATACTGCATTTGTAGATGATATACTTATCACTGGATACTACTTAAAGGATCACATTGATGTCTAGGAAATTTATTCATTCATTAAAGCATGAAGTAGAAAATCAAAGCTTGGAAACTAGTCTAAAGTAACCATGGTGATATGTGACAATAAGTGTAATGACATATGATGACAAATGTGGCACTTAAAATGTGGATTTATCTCTTTTTTTTTTTAAGATGTTCGGGGGTAGGAGTTTATTAATTAATTAATTAATTATTTTTTGGCTGTGTTGGGTCTTCATTTCTGTGCGAGGGCTTTCTCTTATTGTGGCAAGCGGGGGTCACTCTTCATTGCGGTGGGCGGGCCTCTCACTATCGCAGCCTCTCTTGTTGCGCAGCACAGGCTCCAGATGTGCAGGCTCAGTAGTTGCGGCTCACGGGCCTAGTTGCTCCGCGGCATGTGGGATCCTCTCAGACCAGGGCTCAAACCCGTGTACCCTGCATTAGCAGGCAGATTCTCAACCACTGCACCACCAAGGAAGCCCTTATCTTTATTTTTGACTGACCTGTTCCATGTTTATTTTGAGCTTCATAGAGTCTTGCCATTTCAGGTCTGCCAAGGCTTGCTTCTGTTCCTCAATTAACAGATGCACAGCTGATAATTGATAATGCCTTTCATTTTTCCTTGAATTGGTTCCTTCTTTATGTCAGTAAGAGAAGTCAATATATGCCTGTAGAAAATACCTTTAACAAGTTTCTACCAAAGAAAGATTCCTGAGGATAGAAAGGAAAGGTAGTGTAATATAATCTTGATTTCTATAAAAACTTACTTATTGGTTAAAATTACTTTAAATTTGAAGATTGAAATAATATAACCTGCAATGATAACAACATTAATTGGCATTTCCTTTAGCTGCCTTAAGTAAATAATAGGTTTTTCAGAGAGAATGCATGGAAATAATTTCAAGGAAATATATTTTTGGAATGTCTCCACTTAAACTGAGTTCTAAGCTACATCCTATGGCTTACAATTTTTGTAATCTTTCTAAGCTTTGGTTTCCTCATCTGTAAAGAGGGAGAATATACTCTTTTCCATACATACATATCATGTAGTCATTAAAGTGATATTTTGAAAATGTATTAACTTATATAAATAATAATGATTAAATACAAAAATATTATAAAACATGATATACACATATATGGTGTGTATATGTGTATATACATACACATATATGTACCTCTCTCCAAACTTATAGATCTACTTGATATCTCCATTTGAATAGCTAACAAACACCTTTTGAATGTGGTGCTTTAAACAAAGAAACTTTTGGACAGAGTTCTCCCCCTCCTAACATTTTCTTCATTTTACCCTTTATCTGAAAATAGCACCACCATCTACTTACCCTTGGTGGTGTTCTAGATTCTGTACTCTTCTTAAGCTCCTCACATCATCCATTCTATCTCTAAAAATATATTTTTTACCTCCTTTTCTTCATTTTAACCAATATTCTCCCAGTCCAAGCCACCTTCTTTCATCTGGACTAAAGAGCCCACACTTCAACTCAGCCTCTGCTCCTCTCCCAGCCCACCACATTCCATTCTCCATCCAGAAGTTACTTGTTTTCAAAGAAAATCATACATAGCACTCTTCTGCTTAATAGTTATTTAATTAGCTTTTATTTAAGTTAAAAAATTGTTGAGGTTGGATTTTATTTTAACTTGAATGAAAAGTAAACCATATGATCCAGCAATCCCACTTCTTGGTATATATCCAAAACAATTGAAATCAGGATCTCCAGTTCTCCAACAGAACTCCCATGTTCATTGTAGCACTATCACAGTAGCCAAGATATGAAAACAACCTAAATGTCCATCAACAGAAGAATAGCTAAATAAAATTTTGTATATACATACAATGAAATATTATTTATCCATAAAAAGAAGGAAATCCTGCCACATACAACGACATGGGTAAACCTGGTGGACATTATGCTGAATGAAATAAGCCAGACACAGAAAACAAATACTGCATGATTCCAGTTATATAATGTATCTAAAATAGTCAAATTCGTAGAAACAGAATAGAATGGTGCTTGCCAGGTGCTGGGCACAGAAGGAAATGGAGAATTGCTGGCTGTTCAGTGGCTATAAAGTTTTAGTGATGCAAAATGAATAAGTTCTAGAGATCTACTGTACAACATTGCACTGTATTGTACACTTGAAATATTGTTAAGAGGATAGGGCCCATGTTAAGCATTCCTTCCACAATTAAAAAAATTAATAAAATGAAATCCAAACTTCTAACCATGACTTACACAATCTGGCACAACTGCTTTTCCATTTTCACCTCATTATCAAACTCCCCCTTGCTCAATATTTCCCACAACTTCTGACATTTCTTTTCTATTTCTTTTCTTTTTCTTTTCCATTATATTGAAGTTTATTCCCCCCGTTAGGTGGTTTGCATTTTTTTAATGCTGCCTAGAAACTTTCTCCCATGGATGGCTCCATCTCATTACTCAGTCTCTATTTCAAACATCAGATCCTCCTCTCCTGACCATTCAACTGAATTACACATCCTTCAGCCTTCCCCTGCCACAATTCATGTTATCCTACTGTGTTTTTTCTTGCCAGTACATTATAATTATCAGACTTCTTGTTGTTCTTATTTTATTTTTAGTTTCCTTCCTACCACAATGTAGGCTTCAAAAGCGGAAGGTTGACTGTCTAGAATAGTTTTTGCACACATCAGGTGCTCAGTAAATAGCTGCTGATTAAATGAATATATAAAGAGCAGAAGTATTGAACAACGGTATATTTTCAGAACCATGTGTGGATAGTGAAAGGATAAATAATTTCCCTTTATCCTCTCCTGAATCTTCAAGATTTCCCACATAATGATGTGTCATATTTATATAAACTATAAAAAGTGAGTAATTTAAAACCTTTAGAGTGCCATAATTTATTCTCCTACCTTAAAATCCTGTATACTAAATTTAATTTAATTTCTCTTGCTTTGTCAGTACTTTGTAGTGTCTCAACAAAAGAAAATAGCAATTTGATGTGCTTGATGACTTCTAAGACATTTTCCATTTTCCAGATACTAGGGTCAAACTCTGTGGGAGGTGGTAAATCTAGAAGGTGAAAAAGGCAAAATTAATCTGCAAAAATCATATAATCTGGATTCATCTTTTAAAAGTTCCTATTATAAATGTGGTTGCTGTAATTTCTCTCTTAATTCTTGTTCTTACAAATTAAAGGAAAAAAACAAATTGTTTGAGCATTTCCATTTGTTTGTTTCAAATAATCACAAATTGATTTTACAGGAAAAATAAAGTAATGATAATAATACAAAAATATTATTAAAATGAAATTAAAACACTTTTTCTTTTCTTGGATCTGGGAATTGTGCATTTTGCTTTACACTGCATATTTTCCAACTTTCATGAAGAGAAATAAAATTAATGGGAAAAAGTTGTAATAGCAGAGCCCAAGCTAAAGTCTGTAAAAATCATTATTGGTGTTCTCATTATTGACACATGCCATATTCCTTATCCAAATGTGTAATTTTATTAAGATTTTTCTATATAATGAATGATTAATTTCATAGAAACACAAATTGAGTCCCTAAAGGCCATAAATATCAAAAAAGTGAGTCATTTTCCATGCTTAACAGCAATTTGAGAAATGAAGATTTCAGAAATAATCTAGGTAAAATATATTGCTATGTTTCTGGTTATTTTTGGTCAGTAAAATGGATTTTTCTGGTATGGAAAACTACAGCCTTACATCTTGTTCAGACAAAATGTCCACATCCACAGGAAGATAAAATAATTTAAAAATAAGAAGCATTGTATTCTTATAAAAGCTTGTTATTCACAGGAATACTTACACTCTTGGTTATCAATTACCTTGCTTCTCATTTGGATATTTGTTGATTTGGCTTAATAGTTGCATAACTTCCTATTTATGCTATATAATATGGAACAGAAAATTAATAAAAATCTATAATGTATATAGCAGAGGAAAGAATAAAAAATGCATCTCAGCAAGATTGTTCATGGATGTCAAAACAAATCATCAAGAGTACAGAAGTCTCTCTTTCAATTATATTTTGAGTGAGGGTATGAGAATGGAGAATTAGTTTCCTCTCTTTTATTGCTTAAACTATAAAACTATGAAGCATTAAATGTCTTCTGGGAGCTCACCCAATTTTTGGAAAAATAAGGCTTGATTCTGTGGAATTTGATGCATTTCTTTCCAGGGTATAAGCTCATCCAGAGTTAGTGTGCTAAATAAATGCTGGAAACAGGGTAAAGGAGAAAGGGGAGAAAAAGCCAATAAAATAATGATGAAAAGACAAGGCACAAGTGCCATACACATTAATAACACTCATTTTAAAGGATAATACTTAAATAAGCATGAAAAGTGAACCACTGGAAAATTGAGATTAAAATTAAATCACATGCTTGTTCAATAATTATTTGACTAGAAGCTAAACACATTCATTAGCAAATGCAAATGATTCTTTTAATTAGACATCAACAAATGAGGTTCAAATAGCAGAAGCCATGCTATTTGGTCTTGATAGATTTTCATTATAGAGCTTCAACATCTCCACAATATTTCCCTGAGTTTCCTCTACAGTCACTCACAAAGAATATGAGTTTAAAACTGTTTTAATATCTTAATATATCTATAAATGTGTTTAATGTCTACCACAATCAAGGTCAAAAGAAAAGTTCGTTCCTTTGTATTTCTAATTGGTATTCCATTGTGCAGATATAGACATACCAGAGTTTGTTGATCCATTCATCCATCAAAAGATATTTGGATTGTTTCCCGTTCTTGGCAGTTATAAATAGATCTACAATAAATATTCATGGACAGGTCTTTTTGGGATTGCTGGGCCATATGGAAAGTATATGTTTAACTGTGTAAGAAATTGCCAACCCTTTTTCCAGAATACCTGGACGATTTTGCACTCCCACCAGCAATGTCCAAGAGTTCTAGCTGCTGCTACAAATCCTAGCCACCACTTGGTATTATCATTGCTGATACTCCAAATTTGCTTCTGCTATCATTTCCCTCTGTTTGAAAAACTTCCTTTAGTAGTTCTTTTAGAGAAAATCAAATACCAAGAAACTCTCTCAGTTTTTCTTCATGAAAATGCCTTAATTTCACCTTTATCCTTGAAGGATAGTTTCTCTGAATATAGAATTCTAATTCTATGCTAGCACTTGAAACATATATTATTTGACGTAAAGAATCCTTAAAGGAAGATGGAATCATAATTGTATAATATTAGGCAGTTGTGATTTAATTATTGAAATGGAATTTCAAAGCCTTAATCAGAAAATAAGATATTATAGAATAAAAGGTTGGGGACAAGTTATTTCATACATAATTTTCAGCATTCAGTAAAAATTCTATTCAATAAAAAAGAATAGCCAAGAGAAAAACCAGATCTTTTTAAAAGACCCACAGGTTATCTGGATATTAAAATTTCTAGACATTGAAATAGCTGGGAATAGTATATTCAAGAAAATATATGACAAAATGAAATCTAAAACAGAAATGCACAGAAATAGAGCAGATTCAACAACGAATGAAGAATTCAACAAATAGATTAAAGCAGACTAGACTCAACAAGTAAGAGTATAAGTGAGTTTCATGTTGGATCAGAATACATACAGACTAAAAGTTATATTAAGAAGCAAAATAAGAAAATAAGAGATCCATGAGTCACAAAGTAAAAAGTCTAAGAAACGTGATTGGATCCCCAGAAAGCAACCTAGCCAAAGAATTACAAGTTTAGAGAACCAATATTTTATAATATGCTGAAAGCAAACTTGTTGAAACTTTTCCCTGAAAGGAGATGTTATCTTTATTATACTGTTGCAAATCAATATGGGTATACTGGAGCTTTCTCAAAAAACTAAAATTAGAACTACCATATGACCCAATAATTCCACTCCTGGATATATATCTGAAGAAAATGAAAACACTAATTTGAAAAGATACATGTACCCCAATGTTCATAGCAACATTATTTACAATAGCCAAGATATGGAAGCAACCCAAGTGTCCATCAACAGATGAATAGATAAAAAAGACCTGGCATACACACACGCACACACACACACACACACACACACACACACACACACACACAAAATGGAATACTACTCAGCCATTTAAAAAGAATGAAATTTTACCATTTGCAACAACATGGATGGGTCTGGAGGGTATTATGCTTAGGGAAATAAGTCAGAGAAAGACAAAAACTCTATGGTATAATCACTTATATGTGGAATCTAAAAAATAAAACAAACTAGTGAAAATAAAACCATAAGCAGACTCACAGGTATAGAGAAAAAATAAGTGGTTACCAGTGGGTAGAGGGAAGGGAGAAGGGACAAGATAGTGGCCATGAAGCAAGTTACAAAGCAATCATTTTCATCATTCCTCAGGAAATGCAAAATGAAATGATGATATATCACTACACAGTCTCCAGAATGGTTAAAATTAAAACGAAAAAAATAGGTTTTATAGGTGAATTGCAAAGCAAATATTATCTCAAAGTGCTAGTGGGGATGTAATTTGATACAACAAGTTGGACTCTCTATTTGACATCATCTACAAAACTTAGCATATGCATACCAACACTCCTACCCCTAAGATATTTTCCCAAAAGAAATGTGTCTGTACCTGCACCAGTAGATACGTACAGGAATGTTTGTAGCCACATTATTTGTAGTATCACATTATTTGTAATATTCAAACACTGGAAAAATCTAAATGTCTATCAATAATACTAAGGATAAATAAACTGCATATTTATGCAATAGAATATTGTACTGTAAAAAATAAACTAGTGCTACATGCAACTACATGGAAAGAATTTTGTTCCATTTAAAATATTTATTCTCTCTTTGCTTAGAAAAAGGACATAGTAAATTTGACATTTGCTTTTGATTATCATATACTTCACATCACGCATATTAGAGATCAGTTAGGACATTATTGCAATGAATCCTTCACAACTCACAATCCCCAGAATCAGCATTTCCACACAGCTCTTATTTCAGGATTTTTAGACATGACTTGGAAGATTTATTTCAAGTCATTCTTGGGGGGGAAATCCTTAAATGACTTTACCCCTTAAGGAAGAATATCCCTGACGCTATATCCTAGAGGTGACAGACAAACGGGTAAAGAAACTTTATTTCTGTTACTTGTCTCTTGTTTTTGAGCTCTTGAAACTCTGTTTTTATAAGAAAGAGTTTGAAATTATTATTCTGTTTTGTTTATTCATTTATGCAATTTCATTTATTTACTGCTACTTTTATTTAAAAAAATTAGTAATACAAGAATATGGGTTTTGTTGTATGTACTTTTAAGTTATAGAATACTAAATTATACAGTATTATAGGTGTAATTAATAACTCCAATTACAGGAAATGACCTGTGCTTATTCACTGTATTTCTTACTATGTTTCTTACTGTGATCATAGCATGTAAGTTGCTAATATGTTCTACTGAAAACACTGGATTACTTAAGATTGCCTGGTTAGTGTCTCAGGTAGAATGGCAATACATTTTTATATATTACTCCTACATACAATTTTAGAATATCTTTTTCAAAGCAGAGTTTGAACTATAAAATTAGATTATTTTATTCCAAACTAAGAGTGTGTTAACAAAAACATTTTGATTAAACAAATATAATGGAAGTATTAATTGCGGGTTTGAAATGATTGACCAAAGATCAAAGTATAACTTCCTGCTTTAACGACTAAAATAAAAAGGAACACTAGTTGTAGGTAGAGTGGAAAATAAAATGCAAGCAAATCAACTTGGTAAGAGTTAGTGTTAGCTTTCTCAAAGTGAATCCATGAGATGAGGTATGTATTGTATTCCTCATTCTCTTAAAGATTCATTTAAAATAATTATATCAATACTTAATTTGGGAGTTCACAGGAAGATAAACTGTAGTGAACTCAGATAATTAAATTTAGCAAGGATCAGATTTAAAAAAATAACCACAGTGGTGGAAATGCATACAACATGTAAACAAATATATGTATATATAATATATAGATATAAATACTGATCGAGATATATAGACATACCATTGTACATAGGTAAGTGTATAACTATCCATCTACATATCTTCTTGTTGTTGCATCTGAGATGGTAGAATCATTGTTTTGTCTAAAGGACATCACATATTTGATAAAAATAAATAGACCCTCTGAAAGAAATAATATTTGAGCATGTTTTCCATAATAATTTTTACTAGGTGTAATGAATCCCTCCTTATCTCTTCTTGAGATTAAGATTCTTAAGTAAAGTTTCATCAGCAAAAGGGGGGATAACAAACAGCTGATACTAATAATTGCTAATATTTATTGGGGTCTTGCTATTCATCTTTGTCTCTGCTCCTAAGGCTCCTTCCATAAGACTTCAACTGAACTACTGTATTAACTTCTCCCAAAATGTGGAATAGTTGCTAACTTATTTACTCAATTGCTATTTATTGAATGTCAATTATATGCCATGCACAATTAGTCTAGACTCTGGGGATATATCAATGAACCAAACAAACAAAATCCCAGCCTATATGAAGCTTGCATTCTTGTTGGGAGTGGGACAGATTCAGATAGTGATGAGTGCAATCAGCGGGGAGAAAGAAAAATTGTAAAAGAAAAAGATTAATCTTACTAGCTTATCTATTAAGAAGAAAAATCTCCTCTTTTTCATTCACAGAGTAACATACATAGCAAAAATATAGAATTTTTATTAAAGACATGGTACTTCAAGAAATCCAAGTAATTATAATTCATTCAGTTTAGTGTAGAACCCTTAAAAAGACACTGAGCATGTAAACAAATTTAAAACGCAGTCCCCTTGACCTTAAGGAGCTTCTGTCCATGTTGTATGGCATCATTTAATAATCTCAGGAGTCCAGCCTTTCCGTTGCTTTGAGGTATACAAACTGAGAAGCAAATACAGTGATGACCACCCACCATCGGCACCCAGGGTGGGCCACTGGCTCAAAACAAATGCTTCATTTGTATGACTTTAGATATTTGAGAAACGTTTATTCTGACCAAAAAGATTTTTTCCTTTTTACAGCTTTGGATGGGTATCCCAATTGAAACTGATTTTCAGTAGCATTTGACTTTCAGCTAAATAAAATGAGTTCTGCAAAATATGAAGAATAACAGTCATTTTGACTGAAGCCAGTTGTGGTAGGAAATCAGAAACCCTGGAGGTCTTTCAGTTTGCTTGTTATCAAAGTAGCTGTTGAGGACTGATGCTTAAAGATCTCTATCTAAAACAGATGTAACTTTACTAAATCTTCATGTGGAAAGCTTTGTCTAAAAAGAGCTCATTTTAAAATCTAGCCATAATTACTTTTATTTTGTTATATACCCCAGAATGCCTCAGAAAAATTTTTTCCATAAAGAAACTGTTACAGGCCCATTAAGCCATACATGAAGTGTATCATAAAAGTCAGCTATGAGAAGTGACTTTAATTAGTTTACCACCAAAAAAAATTCCTATTTGGTCATTCTTACCCTGCATTCAAATCATTCTACCAGAAAACATGACAAAGAATATGTGCCTCTTTTTACTTCATGCAGAAATTTTTGCCTTCATTGCGAATTCATCTTAAAGTATAATTTTGAGTCACTTTTTAGTTGATTTTCAAATTCTGTGAGTTACTCCTGAGTGGGAGTAATGAAATCAAAAGAATACTAGTAGTATCAAGTATCCTCCTATTTTTGCATGCTGGGATTCAAGAGTGTTCACTCTGGGAGCATTTGACTAAAAACTAAATCATTTGAGAAATCGACTTCTCAGCATCGGCTAGCTGAATAGTAAATGCTTCCATGTGTGATAAAAGCGAAGACTTATTTTTCCCCCCAGCTGATTAGGAAAAGCAAGTCTTTCTTACACTTACAATTTCAGTGGAAAGATTGAAAGCATCAATAGTTCTGTCAGAAAGACCATAGGGGAAAACATGAGAAAATAGAGAAGATTAAATTACTTGAAGCTCGGATCCAGTTGATTTATAGAGGAAAGTCACATTTTCTCTCATTCTCCCACATTCTTCTCACAGTGCTAGAGCATTGTTCTGGAAATCATGGTTTGACTATGTGGCTATAAAATCTGTAAATAAGACACTGAATATGTTTAGTGCTCTTTATCTTGAAATTCTAATATATAGATAAGAACACCTGATAATGTTATATTCATCAATATTATATATTTTTTCAAATAACTTCATAATAGAGTTGAAATTGCTTAGAATTTTACATGTATAACTAAAAATACAATTACCCTTTATGATTTGAAGGAAAGTTTACTGTTATATGTAAAAAGTTTCACTCATAGAAAAAGAAGAATAAAATAAGCCATCTTTCCTTAGTGGTTAATAGTCTATTCCAAATCATAGTAACTATTGAGCCAGTACTGCTGCCAAAAGAGGATTCATGTTGATTACAGCATTTGGTAGAGTCAGTCACTTCACAGGTAAAAGAAACATGTGAGCCTTTGTTCAGTGTCCTCCAAGCAGAAATGTCACCTGTGGAGAGTAACAAAGGAAAGTCTGAAGTTTGAAAGGATTTTTTACCAAACACTGATTATTATCTCTACTAAGTTTTCTTAAAATGCTTTATTCATAAATTGTTGTGAAAAACTGAGCCAAGAATGTCATGGCATTACAACGTTATAATGCACGTGACACAGTAGTAAACAATTGTTTATCAAAAGGTGTTTAATAAACTGAAAAATATGTTTGTGTTAGCTAAAAGTGAAAAACTATCCAAAAATTTTATATTAAAAAAAAAAAATTTTAAACTCTCCATGTGTTTGCCACTATTTTTTTTTTTTTTTTTTTTTTTGCGGTATGCGGGCCTCTCACTGTTGTGGCCTCTCCCGTTGCAGAGCACAGGCTCCCGACGTGCAGGCTCAGCGGCCATGGCTCACGGGCCCAGCCACTCTGCGGCATGTGGGATCTTCCCGGACTGGGGCACGAACCCGTGTCCCCTGAATCGGCAGGCAGACTCTCAACCACTGTGCCACCAGGGAAGCCCATTTGCCTCTTTTTATGTCTCCCCTTACAATACCTTTACAAAAAACAAAATTGTTCACACTTCTGGTGAAGATTGCATTATATATTCACACTTTGAAAGTGCCGTTCCTCCACCTGAATAAATAAGAATGATACATAAAGTACAAAAGAGGAGACATTAAAAACCTCTTTCATGCTCAAAACGCTATTAGTTCCATGAAGCGAAAATGAAAAATAAATGCTTAGAACTGAGAAGAACTGAAACTGCAGATCTACTAGATATAGAGTCCAGAAAAGCAAAACAAAATAAGAGAAAACATACATTTAAAATATATTTTTAAATATAGTCACTGAAATTGAAAATAATCTTTAAAGGGAATTAACTCTGTAATGAAGGAGAGTTTCCACAGAATAAAATAATCAGTTAATTGAAAGATCCAGTAGAGAAATGAACCTAGCAAAGAGTACTCAGAGGCAAAGAGATATGAAATATGGAAGAATTTGTAAAGATGTAAAGAGTAGTTTGAAGTACTTCAAAAATACATTGGAGAGATGGCAGAAAAGTAAAACTTAAGGGGTAATAGCTAAAAAATGTCCAGAACTGTGTTTTCATATTGAAAATATATCATGATTTTTGAGCAGGATTTTTTTTTTAATTGTTATCTAGATTCATCCTAGTGAAGCTGTAGCAAATCAGGGGTAAGGGAAAACTCATTAAATCTACTTGAGGGTAAAGATCACTAGACAGACAATTAGATTGACAATAGATTTCTCCATAGTAACAATAATGCCAATATAGTTTCAATCTGCAAAGGAAAGATTTCGAACTATATTTCTATACTCAGCTCAGAATTATTTAAAAGGAGATAAGGATATTTTAAGACAAGCAACTAAAAGTTTACTACCCAATTTGGATGCCTTTTATTTCTTTTTCTTGTGTGATTGCTTTGGTTTGAACTTCCAGTATAATGTTGAATAGTAGTGGTAAAAGTGGGCATTCGTTTTTTGTTTGTTTTAAATGTGTTTTTAATAAATATTGAAAGTAAATATGTTAATCATTAGGAAGTTAGAAAATAAAGCAACAAATACAAATAAAACTAATAGAATAAAACTAAAAAATATATAATAAAGATAAAAATAGAATTTATTAAAATAGAAAATAAATAATAGAAAGATAAGAAGTAGCTATATCTTTAAAAGTACTATCATGTAGAATACAAACTAACAACAGATTCTTGATTATTTCTGTGGAGTTATATAGGAGAATTGTATTAGAACATGATATTAAGTAAGTTTTATTACATCTGTAATTTTTTTTGGAAGGACTAAAGAAAATATGGTGTGTTCATGAGTATTTGTCATATAATACCCTGTACTTTTCTACATGGTTTAAATAGGTATAACAAAAATTATGTACATATATTTTAAAAGAAAGTACAATAGAATGTGTAGTTTTTATGACATATATTTTAAAAGAAAATTCAATAGAATGTGTAGTTTTTACAATGTCCCTATATACCCTATTTATTTTTAAAACACATTTGTCCTTTAGTTCTGTCACATGAAAAAAGATTCTAAGTTAGAAAGTAGAAATGAAAGCCTAAATAATACCCTTTCAGAGATATTGAGTAAAGCCACAGAGATGAGGGTATTCTAACATCATAACAGACTTCAAAATTATTGTTATTTTAAAAGTTTGGAGTATTTATAAAAATTAATTTTTATTTCCAAACTGTGCTGTTTTAAAATTTTAGCAATAATTATTATTTTTACTGGTGAACTGTGAGGTTGGGCTGTAGAAAATAAGAAATGGAAGATGCTAGAGATTGCCAAAGGAATGAATGGATGTATTAAACTAGCATATACCTCAAGATATCAAAACAATGCAACTTTTTAAAAATAAGTATTTCTCTCTGAACAGATAGCTTTAAAGCTCTATTGAACAAAACTCTCCTCAGATTTATAGAACAAACATCTTATTTGTTTCTCTTGGAATAACTCAAAATTTAATATTTTATCCACAAAATCTCATTTCATATTTCTTTTTTCAGAAACATACATTTTTATTATTATCAAAAAGCAAAATGCTAAATCTTCTAAGGAGTGACCCCGTGCTTTTTTCTCTTTGAAAGTTTAATAATTTTCCTATTTTCAGTCAAATATATAAACCAGTTTTGGATGACTCCCTCATAGCAGAGTTAGACAGCAGTCCTGTGCAGCAAAGCCACCTGCACTTGCAATGATGACATCTTATTTTATGGGGACACGGCCACATTTCAATGAATAAATTCATGAAGTCTCACCGCTCTGTGACCCCATATCTACAGTCTTTTTGACCTAAGTCTCATTCTAGCTCATTACTGTCATAACAAAAGCAGCCGTTCTATTTCACTTCTGATCTTATCTGCCCTTTTAATGTGAAGAACACAACAGCAATCAAGAAGATGGGCACCTCACTTTTTCTTTCTTTATATGTCTAGTAAATTCACTTTTCTTTTTGTTTTTTAGTCAAATAAATTTACTCAAAATTAGTATACTTGCTTTTTCAATAGGGGTTTCTTAGATTATAAAACTAAACTGAAAATATAATTGTCCCTATCTTCAGCTAATGTTTTGAAGATGCCTTTCTAGTAGATGAAGTCTCATTAGCGTGCAGAAATTATCCCAATGATACTCTACAGATAGGAGGTAAATAGATGAGTGTATGACCTGAGTGCCTGTAAGGTATTCACAAGGTCAGAGACAGATCATTAAAATACCTCTGAATGTCTCTTAATAACAAGGAGTACAGTGTACCATTCTTCATCTCTCTCCTCCAAGTCTTGGTCCTAGAATCTTGCTAATTCACATTTATATACAGGTTCAAAGATATTACTAAATGTTTAGGATCTGAGAAGCATGAAGTGATTTGCAGTGAAATTAGTTACTCCAAAGTACTAATAGAAATTGGGTAAGTGTGGCAGATTTACTACAAAGAATTATCACGTCTGCTTCTCAAAAGCTCATAAAGGGAGAGTGATGAAATAAAGAGGTGTAAACCCACAAGGACAAAGAGGAAATGAGATGACACAATAAATTTTAATAAAGCTTTGAAATACAGGTTGTGGGGGAAGAATTGATTAATTGAAAAATGGAAAGAGTTGTTACCTAAGAGCCTTCAGAGTGGAAGAGGAGAAAGTGCAAGAAAATTTACTTTTGAATCACAAGGATGGCCCAGGACTTGGAAGCATAAGGAAATAGTGTAAGATAGATTGTAAATAGAGGGGTTCAATACTCAGATTCCTTTTCCCTCCTAAGGTAGCTTAGTGTATCTGTCTGCACCTGCCGTATACTTCCAGCAGCTGTTTATTTTTAATTTCTCCTACAGACACTCTGGATTTAGAGATGCAAAGGATAACAGAAGATGGAAATGAAAGATGAGACTAGAAACATGGAGATTAAATTTGTATCCTCAGTCCCTTACTTCTGTCTTGCTGTTAAAATACCTGTAGCAGACATATATATCCCAGGGAAGGAAAGAGGGAAAGCAACTAGTAGAGAAAGGACACATAAACTGGAACAAAATGAAAGAATAATCGGGTGGGATAATCTTAATGCAGTAAGACAAAGGTACTCAAAACAATTATTACCATAATTTTTATTTACTTTTAATATTGTAGTAAATGAAAAGTAAGCACTTTACAAGCAAAAAGCAAATCTGTGCTATATAAAAAATCACATATAGCCCTAATAATGAATACTATATATTCCATTGCAATGGTCTAATGATATAAATTTAAATGTCTCTTTTTAGCAATTTCACATGGTAACTAATAATGACCTAAGAGTCTATTAAGAATATAGGCTATTGTATCATCTGTCTCATTACAAAGAAATTTTGGGTTATGATTAACTCTTTTTTTAGAAAACCTTAAGCTTAACTAAAGTAAAAAATTAGTTTTTCATTTGTCATGTTTATTTTATAACACATGACAAATATTAGAAAAATATGTTGACATTTATTGTTACATCCTATTTCATCTCTGAAATGCCCTTTGTTTGCAGGCATTCAGTAATAATAATATGCCTCTGTTAATCATCTTCCTTGAAATGAGGCCACAATTTTAAAAATATAATAGCTCTGCCATTAAAGACAACTGTTTTTCTTTCTTTCATTTTTGTTTTTTTCTTTTTTTAGTTGCCATTTGTCAATAATGACTGCTCAATAATTAGATGGAGGAAAGGAAACCTGGAGCAAAGGGTCATAAAGTATTATTATTAAAAGCATATGTTTTTGTATTTTATTTAAATTTATACTTCAATAGGTACTTCTGGTTACACAACTGTTACTTTGTAAAATCACATTTTCAACGTTATAGCCTATGCATCTTTTTTGTTTGTCATACAATAACAGTTCCTTGAACTACTGTCGTAATAACATCAGTGGAACAGAAAAGCTTTGACCTCAGTATTATACACAAGGTGAAAAAAATTTTTTTTATCTATGGTAACAAAGTCACATAGCAGAAAACAACTTGTAAACCCTTCCTACATGGATCAAGTCTTCAGGGCAGGGCATTGTTTAAATCTCTTTTTCAACCAGACTGAGGAAAAGACTGCATTTACTTAGCTGCTGAATCAAATAGCAAATAAACTTTTGGCAGATTCGGGGATGGAGGTCATGGGAGGGGGAGGGGTGGTGATAGTAAAAACTATGGAAGTTATCAGCTTGATTTCATAATTTTTAATAATGATTAATCCATTTCTACCAGCATACTACACACTCTAAAATCATTTATAAGGGTTAGTCCCTGTTCTTTGCAATTTACACCGCTACTAAACGATATAATAAGTCAAGGATGATATAATTAGTATCACTATGTGCAGAATGCCACAAAATGCTGAAAAGTGCTTTTGCCTCATTTCTTATTTCCCCTGAGACTCAAAGGAGGAGTAGATGATACCATTCACAAAAGTGAGAATTGATCTGCCAGCGTTGCCTTGGTGTAGATTATGGTAACTGCGTCATTTAACACTAACCCTTAGGCAAGTGGATGCCTAACTTTTGCTGGGGCATTTTGATGAATATTTGTACTACTCCATAAAAATCTAATGTAGACTGTGTTACAGTATGAAACATTATAGATAAACATTTCTCATAATACTATATTTTCCAGAATGCTATCATAAGAATATAAATTTAGAAAGTTTTCTTCAGGGTTGACTTTTAGATATCACAGTTCTGGCTGTATTTTAGCTACATAAGTGAGTAACAGTTAATGACTTTCTCAAGGACAGATCTTAATTTCCTAGTTTCTGAAGTTATTCTGAGGTTGGCAAAATTCCTAAAAATGAGGAATGATATGTTTATATTTGTGTTTTACTTATATTTTAAGAAGTACTTCATATTTCACCATCATGGATATACTGAGAATATAAATTTTACTTAGGTGACAATGGTAACTTAAAATATTAACTATCAAGTTCAAACAACTTCTTAACTCAGGGAAAAAATTATTGCTTCAGATTAGCTAATGAGAACATTTCAATATCTTTCTATTATATTCAACCTATTGATATATACTGATAAACTGCAAAAAAGATATTCTTTCCTTCATTTCCAAGAATAATACTGCCAATTTCCAAGTGCTTTGCTATGGGCCAGGAAATGGTCTGCACAATTTACATACTTTACTGTATAATTTACAACAAATGCATAAAGGTAGATATCATCACCTTCATTTTTCAGGTGAATAAACTGAGATTTGGAAAGGTCAAGTAACTTGTCCCAATTCAGGTAGAAAAGGAGAAACCAGGATTCAATTCTACATCAAATTCACCCCCAAAACTCAACCTACTGACTATTCTATACTACTCCTTTGTAATGGGGAAATACCAGAGTTTCACTAGTAAGATTTGTAATCCTGCTAAAAATGATCATAATGCTGAAAAAATCTTCAAACTATTTTTAAAAGCTTACCAAGTATATCAATACAAAAACACAATGTGTATGGTTTGCTAAAGGAAGGGCACACCTAATATCATAGATAAAATATTTTCATTCTAAGTACCATTTTTGCTTCTTCATAGCCTGTCCTTTTTAAGAAGAATTAACTTAATCCAGACTGCTCTAATTTGAATAGTTGATCTTTTCATAAATACTCTGCATAAAAATATAGATTTTTTTAAAAAGTAGAATTATATTAAGTGATTAAGAAATAATTCTTTTGATTTCCATATTACAAAAGAGGAAATAAAACCTGAGGTCAAAAGTTATGAAGTGCTTCCTTCAAATCTTTAAAATCATCATTTAACAAAGAGAAGTTGCTTATTTTGGAAAGATTTTGAAAAATTAAAATCATACAGTCCTTGGCATTTTCTTTGTTTTATGACAATTTAGTCTTCCAGGGTCTCATTCTTTTCCCACATATGCCATCTGTTAATATGTTGAAGCAGTCTTTAGTTTTCATCTTTTTTTACAAAGTCTCTAAATCTATTAAATATATTGACATAAATGTAAGTACATAAAAACATATACATATACCAGCATAAGAACTTCATGCATCGGGACATATTATCACCAACCATGTAACTTATTTTATGTAACTTATTTTATTACATGTTTATTAGCAAACAAATCATGTATATTTGTAACTGAATACTGAAATTAGAAGCACAAATCAAAACACCTGCCTGCATACCTTAACAAATGATCCAATGTCAATGACATAAAACCTTTCTTTCCAAAACATGATATTAATGATAAAGTATCAATAATAACAAGAAATCTTTCATGAATAGCTTTAAACGTGTTCTCACATTATTTCATTTGATTTTACAAATATCCCTAAAAGTATAAAGAGCTTGTGTTTTTACCTTCAGTTTATGGCTGAGGAAACAAGGACTCAAGCAAACTGACTTATCTTGCATTGTGAAGCCAGGTCTTCTGACTGTTGGCCCTGAGCTCTTTCCACACACATGTGAGGTGTCTTTTAGCTACACTGAATGTTGATCAGTTTCTCTATCATCTTTAACTTGAGTTTTCAAGAGGCAAAGTTACCTAAGCTACTAAGAAGTTTATTAAACCTTGCAAATCATTCCATTTAAAACATAGAAGAGGGATCTGAATAGATGTCCTTCATGTTGGTAGGGAACACAGTTAATCATATTGGACTTAAGATTCCATAGAGTATCTTGCAGAAATTAGTACAGATAAGTTCTAAAATAGGCTCCCAGGTCATTACAGACTTTGTGCATTTGTTTGCCTAAAGTACTTCATATTATTATTTATAGTGAGTGTTTTGTTTTAGGACTCAGCAACACTAAGTTCTCTTTGGTTTGTAATTCTATTAAAGAAATGTCAAGAACTATTATATATCACTCTTCTAAAAATATTATTTGTGATCGTGACATTGGGAGGCAGAAATAACACCTGTCTCTCACTTATTTATGAGTGAGAGAGATATAGCATATGTCACTTGGTCCACGTGATCATAAATTGAAGAAATAGAAATGAATCTGAGGCATGTAGGAAGCTGCATCACTATGCCTATACATCACTATATCTATTTAATGTTTCAGGCACTTTTTTTTGCCCAATAAGCATTTTCATGACTGAAGATTTTTTTCATCTTAATTTTACATTTAGAAATTGATAGGACTTTAAAAAGTACCTCGTATCTTACTATATACACTACTTCTGCATAAAGAGCTTCAGTGAATAAAATCTGCATGTTCATCAGAGTTTTTAATTTTAAATTGGGACCACCTAATGTACATGTATCTATCTATGACAAACACCTGTAGGTTGAACTGCTAGATCAAAGAGTAGGATCCACCTTTACCAAACTGTTTTCCAAGCTTATACCTAGTCATGCTGCCACCAACAGTACATGAGAGTTCTTTTTGATCTACATCCTTGCCAACATTTTGTGCCAGTGTAGTGAACGTAGATTAGCATCTCTTGTGTCCTCTTATTCCTACTGAAGGTACATCATGTTTTTTTTATTATTATTAATTTATTTATTTATGTTTGCTGTGTTGGGTCTTCGTTTCTGTGCGAGGGCTTTCTCTAGTTGTGGCAAGCGGGGGCCACTCTTCATCGCGGTGCACGGGCCTCTCACTATCGCGGCCTCTCTTACTGTGGAGCACAGGCTCCAGATGCGCAGGCTCAGTAGTTGTGACTCATGGGCCTAGTTGCTCTGCGGCATGTGGGATCCTCCCAGACCAGGGCTCGAACCCATGTCCCCTGCATTAGCAGGCAGATTCTCAACCACTGCGTCACCAGGGAAGCCTGGTACATCATGTTTTATATCTTTTTGGTCACATATTTCCTCTTTTGTGAAGTGCTTATTCAGCCTTCTGATTTTTCTACAGTTGATATTGTTTTTTAATGGGATAAGGAGCCTTTAAATATTCTGGATATGAGTCTACCATTTATAAATTTTAAATATAAAAATTTATATTTTTACACAGTAGAAATTACATTTTAAATTTGTGTTTAAGACTTTTTTATGTCTTAAGAAAAATTTCCTATCATGAGATCATGAAGACATTCAACCAGATAATTTTCTAAAGGATAGCTTGGAATTGCACATTTGGGTCAATAATTAGGATGACCATCTTTGTTTCCCTTCAACATTCCTATTTTATGTCCAGGATACTCAACTGTACGTTTTTCTTTCTTATCAGCATCCCAATTTGGATGCCAAAATATTTGGTCACCTTAATTATAATCCACAGATGTTTTTTTGTATGTTGTGAGGGAGGGGTCTTTATTAATAAGATTTTCTGAGTAACACAGAACATTAAAATTTCAACCCCAGATAACCATTGATTTGCTTCAAGTTATTAGAATTTTAACTTTTTAGAGTTTCATATAAATGGAACCATACAGAATGTTGTATTTCATGTTATACTTCCTTCACATAGCTTAATGTTTTTCATATTTGTCCAAATAATTGTGGATATTAATACTTCATTCTTTACATGGCTTATATTATAAGGATATAGCATGATATGTTTAATCATTTACCAGTTAATTGACACTTGGGTTGCGTGTTAGTTTGCTAGGGCTGCCATGACAAAATGTCACAACTGGGTTGTTTAAACAACAGAAATTTATTGTTTTATTGTTCTGGAGGCTGAAAATCCAAAATCAAGGTGTTGGCTAAATTGGATTTTTCTGAAGCTGTGAAGGAGAATTTGTTCTATGCCTGGGTTGCTGGCAATCTTTGTCATTCCTTGGCTTGTAAACACATCCCCCCATTTTCTGTCTTCATGTTTGCATGGCATTCTCTATATAGGTATATTTGTGTCCAAAATTCCCTTTTTTTATAAGGGCACCTGTTTTATTGATCTGGGGACCCATGCTACTTCAACATGTTGAAGATTTCATCTTAACTAATTACCACTGCAATGACCTTATTTTCAAATAAGGTCATATTCTTAGGTACTTGGGGTTGAGATTACAACATATTTATTTAGAGAGAATATAATTCAACCTACAACAGGTTGATTTC